>NC_037591.1:23074598-23125854 GCF_003073045.1 Pomacea canaliculata | reverse complement strand
TGCTGATACACTTCTTAGTAGATTGCATTACCTTACGTAATCTTTCTTTTTACTGTTGGTGTGATCAGATGTAGTGTTGAGCGCAATGTGCCAATCTATGAGTTTTCATTTAAAGAAAAGAGAGACAGAAAAGTAGGTTCACTCACTGAAGCAGGGCCGCCGAAGCACACAGTGCAGGCAGATAATTCCGCCCCTTGCATTAATCATTGATTATTATTGTAACTTTTTTATTCCCAGCTAAATAACAGTAACTGTTACAAGTTGTATCACTGGAAAACTACATTTATAACTTAATATAGATGGAAAATGATAGAAAAGAGTTACCACGCTGCTCTCACACTGCATGGATGAACATTTAGACCTGTCATGTAAGTGTCAGTATGTGGAAATGACAAAAAAATTTCTCACACCTCTTCTAAGGAAATTCACCGGGGATGTGAAATCATAGATTAAAATGAAGATAAAGACAAACAACACCAGACGGACAGATAAATACGAGTGGGTCATTCCAAAAATGCAAGTTTATATCCTTCACTAATGGATGTTTATCATGTTGTCACAGATTAGGTACAATTACGGAACATAGCAGTAGCTCTAGTGGTGGTGAAGCCTATGCTTTATAGATTTTATGAAGTCTAGTTTTTTTTTTTCTTCATAATTCTTTTCTTTTCACTTTTGTTTAAGAAAATGAAAAAGAAATTACTGACTAAAACTGGGCCACTCCACAGCTGCTGAGCAGGGTACCAGCCCTCCATGTTCCCTCCCTCTCATCAGGTCTGAACTGAGCCCCTCAGAACTAAAGTTATATTTTTGTGTTTCTATATATCACGCCTGAATAATGATTTTCACTGTGGATTTCTGCTTTTTAAATTACATCCTTGTGTTCTGGAAGTGTCTAGTCTGAAAGAAAAAAAACTATTGGAAGCAATGTTTTTTTTTCTTTGATTGTTGCTTCCATAGAAAAAAATCCTGGCATTGTGGGTTTGATTAACTAAAGTACTGAAAACCTCACTTTGCATAAAAAATCAAAACAAAAAAAAAAGCCTGATTGTCCAGGAAAGCTGAAGTATGCATTCTGCAACTCCTGGAAATACCGGCAGTACTCTCCACTCCCCAAATCCCCTCATTATCTGCAACAAGCAAAAGTTGGCAAGATTGCCAGCGATCTGTTATTTGCAGTGCTGCGTAGGGAATATTTTTCGTGATGAGGTTGGGTACCATCAGCACCTTAGCGTATGATGTAGCTTCATTCACAGCTTTCTCCACACCTTCAAGCATTTTGTCCGTCAGCCTTGTTGTTCGTTAACCTCATAACCTACCACTCATTTTATTACCACGAGAAGTCCTGCTGCAGCCTTCCATCCTCATCCTTATCGTGTGTCCCTTTTTTTTTTACGTTACTCATTGTTTCTTTCATGACTTCCAAAACTTTTTGTTTTTTTGCCCAGACATCTTGCAGTTCGTTGTCACTCATCTTTCTTGTTGAGCACGAGGACGAATCAAGTGTGTCTGCCAGGCTAGACAGTATGACTTGCTTTGAGAGCAACGGCGCCGTTGGTCTCGTGCGTACCGACTGAAGTGTGGAGCGAAGCCATTGTTATGGGCAGACGGAAGTCGTGTCGGTGGTAGATTGTTATCACGCGGAGCGGATTCCAGAGCGCGGCGCCCTCTTTGCGACTGCCGTGACACGGGGTGAGAGAGTCGCCATTTGAGCCCAGTCACCTGTGAAGTGGCCATTGTTCGCCCATTCAGGAGATGAGATTGAATGAGATTGACAGGCCGCACAGCGGGATCACGTGCGCCGCTCCTTCTCCCTCCGGAACTCGATCTTTGGACACATACCGTGGAGGTGTATAGGTGGACTGCTGTCTGCCGAGACCAATGCTTAGCCTTGCGAAGTTCTCCGCTGTTAGTCTCGGTGAACCTAAACAAAGAATGTGACTAAACCCGAAGCTTTGTAGTAGCATGCCTCGTTTTAGTAGTTAACTGGGGGAAAAAAATCGTCTGCAAGCAGTCCTGTAATACAAGTTCGTGCACTTACAGAGCATGCATGGGTCAGTATATATTTGTGTCTTATCAGCCAGTTCGGCTCATTTGTGAAAAAAGTAGAGATTTTAAAAAAAAATTAGTGGGTGTGACTTACATACAGGTGCGCTCAATAGACCGACATTTACGGTATATTTTTAAAAGCGAATATGCATGAACTGGAAAATTGACAGATCTCTGCTTTGAATATTGCTATTTTAGTTAGCATGTTGTCTTCTTATTTGTACTTTAGCGATGCTGTTAAGGTCTGCGTATTCAATCAGCTGTGACTCACAAATCAAGTCTGAAGGATTTCCCATGGCTGCAAGTTCAGAATGGCGAGAGCTACAGTTCAGATTTGCGGGTTTTTTTGTGGTTTTTTTTTGAGGGGGGTGGGGGGAGAAGAAAACTATTAAACACAATTCAGTGCGCAGTCATGCTGAAAGTATTTTAAAAAAGGCGGGATAACTGCAACATCTCACGGAAGGGCGGAACGTTCACGAGAGCGCGCAGTGTAGACAGGATGGTGCGAAACATTAAAACTAATAAGTCATTCTTGAACTTGTATTGAAATTACCAAGTGGAATGATAATAGCTATTCTCCACGAACCACTTCAAGTTTTGGGGGCCGGAAGTCGGTGAAGCACTAACATTTGCTCCATCCTGGAATGTTGAAAATTGGGGGAATACGAAAGTGATGTGAGGTTGGGGCTGTAAACACTTGCCGGCTGAGCAAGAGAGGGGAGGGAGGGTTTCCTGAGGTGCTCCCTTATCAAGGCGAGATCAAAGACTGATGAATGGAGGGCACAGAGAGTTGCCAGGTGGGAGGGAATAACGTAGGGGAGAGGGGGAAGTATAGCGACATTAGTTTCCTGTAAGCGATTATCGGCCCTTAAGGGCTCTTTTATGTGTGAGAACACGTTGACGACCCAGGCCGGACTGAACCGTTGCTTAGACTCAATTGCATGTCTGACACGGAAACTTAGCGCACGATGCAGCGTGCTTTGAAAGGGTTCAGGAAAACAGAAAAAAAAGCTAAAAATAAGGGGTTGAGTTAGAGTTTTTTTTTTCGATTTCAGGGAGTTTGTCATAGCGTCCATAACAACCAGTGTCAATGTTTAATAAGTCCTCACCACCACCAGAAAAAAGCAGAGATTCGATCCGTTTCATTTGAGTTATTTCGCACATGTGTTCTTAAGTCTTTGTACTCCGTCGCAGATAGACCAATCAGTTTTTTAAACATTTTCGATAGCCTTCACTCTTGGGAAATGTGTGATTAATGTTTTTATCCTTACAAAAGTAATATATCACATATTAAGACGAAGAATTTAATTATTTTAAATATATTCTGATTATTATTTTACTCTGCTATACTCTATCTTTTGGATTAAATAAACGATTCCTTTTACGCAACACCTAGTCTCAGAAAGACCCAGATGTTATCTACACTTTAAAATCACACATATATATATAGTCAGGGCAGCAGAGTGATGACTCGTGACTCGTCAGTCAAGGCCACGCTCTGTCGCTACCCCTGAAACCCCATCTCGCATCCTTGGGTGTGTGGGTATCCCAGGCTGGGAACGCCTGCCTCAGATGGAGCTTATAAAATATACCCCAGTTTCTGACCTAGTTACTGAAATAAACCGCGTGAACTGACAACAAATCACTCACGCGCCTGTAATACAGTGCGATATGACTCGATAGCTCTCAGAGAAGGAAGGAGCTGTGGGTACTGAGGGTAGTCAACTGTGGAGAAGTAGCTGTAACAGGAGCAAAAATAGAGCAGATTAAGCGGATAACTGTAGCAAAAGTAATAGCGGCAGCAAAAATGATGAACACAGCTTTTGGGACCTTGCTGAGCTCTGTATCAGCGCTGACAGCTAGCAACCCCATTCCTCAGTTTATCTCGGACATCAGGCCTTATTTCTGTGTGCGCCGTTAGAAATGGCGACTGATACCTAACATTTGTCAGCTGGCAGCAACCGAGGATGCTGAACAAAGTTTTCCCCTCTCCCTCTCAAAGGTCTTTGACATTAAGCTCTCTTTCTCTTTCTTACATAGCACTCAGAGTTCGGGTGTCAAACACAGGTCTTGTAATAGCCAGCGTACCTCTCTTGAAATCTTTGGTTAGCACTCTCGCACCCGTGTACGTGTCATCTTCGTCGATGAGCTCCGCCTGTATCCCTGGCCCTGCCTCCGATGATGTACCTCCCCTCTTTCCCCACCAACCTTTACAGCACCTATCGCAGTTACTATCTCTTGACTCTTGAAGGCGCATCTTCTCTCGTTGGTGATTCTCCACCCCGGCCCACCCCAAGTAGTACTCTATCCCTCACCCCGACCCTCCATCCCGCAACTCACTGTGCGCAGCATTTCCTCCTTCCACTTCAGCGGCCCCGCGGCCCTACTTGACACGGGGAGAAGGGTGCGTGGCGCAGGGTGGAGGTAGAAGAGGTCCGCACCAGATTTTTCCCACGCTTCGAAGGTTTCCCCTTCCCCCCTACCGGCCGCTTGCTGGTGAGGACGACTGTCGGCCTGTTGAGCGTCGCTTACAAATCGGCAGCGAGCAGATGCAGCGCCGTGACTTATCGCAGCAGCAGCAGCAGCAGCATCTCAGTGCTGTGGCTCATTTCAGGTTTGCGGGCCATCTGTTAGCTGAGTGACGTATCGCAGTCGCACGTAACCGGTCAAGTGTATCATTGCTAGATACCAGTAACGTGTCTCCCGTTACCGTTCTTATCGCCGAAAGATTTGGGTTAAGTCTGTGTCTGTACATTCCTGGATGGACCATGGAGCCAAGCCGTGTTTACCAGCCCGGCATTTTGGTCCTGTCAGGTGTATCCCATCCCCAGATTCACCAGTCAAGTGTATCTCCTTAGTGTGTTCACTGGTGTGCTGTAGGGTGTTCCCTCACTCTATATCTCATCACGGCGACATGCTTTGTTCCTGTCCATTCTTTTTCACTCTCATGTCTTATATTTTTTCTGCTTCATACATTTATTCTTGTTCTCTGCAACTGTGCTATTCCTTGAGCTTGTGGTGTGAGGGGCACACAGGTTTTTCTTTTTCTACTTTATCATTGAAGTGGCTAAGCATTATCACCTTGTTCCAGGTGAATCTCACTAAATGCTCTGTTTGCTCTTGGATAAAACACAGTGTTAAGTTATAGATATTCACTGATCCAGTTACATTCAGTTACATTGCAGTTGCATGTCTTTTCCCCTACAGGCTGGTGGATCAGAGATTTTAAAATTTTTCCTAGGTTCTCAAATTTAGCTTGTTCATTAAAAGCTCTTTCTGGAGATTTAAAGCTATCTTGGATAACTACATTTTTGTTTTTAACCCACAAAAAGCAAATCTACATTAAACGTTTTTTGGTAACTTTTTATGTTTGGCTAAAAATGATGGAATAGTACCAACCACGCATTCTTGTCAACAGTTAAAAAGTTATAACTGCCATTAGTCTCAGAGGAAAATATTCATAGCTTCCTATGATCTAAAGTTATTATCCTAAATTTTAATAATGAACTGCATAACTTCAGTAATTAACATGAATTGTGCAAACAAGCAAGGCAATTTCCCATCATCAACTGCTGTGTATTATAACTGCTTAATAACCCTCTTGTATTGCTGTTATATTTTTAATACTTTTCTTCTTTGAAGGGGCTTCATGGTTGTGCATGAAATATTGGTGCAAACTGAGAACAAAATACCAGAATTCTGTGAAGTGTTTGCTCAAGAAACCCACACACAGAGCACATATACACCAAAATACTGTGAAAATAACTTCATGGTAAATGCACTACCACATCCAAATCAGTCTTGTGGAGAATAGCTGTATTGTTAAATTCTCAGATGATACTGCATTGTTAACCTTGTTGCAGATGCATATGCAAGATCATGGCATAAATGATATTTGTAGGTGGATATCTTGAGAATAGATGTGAAGTGTGAAGTGACTCAGATTTGGTAAAAAAGTATCTTGAACTGAGCTTTAGCCAGTCATTGGGAATAAAACCTCAAACAATTGTACCCCACTTTTATTATGCCCAAACATAGCTATATTAAAGAAATTAAAAGTAGGTCTTCAATAAAGAGATGGTGAGCTATGGAGGAGGGTTGGAGCAGGCTATAAAAGAAACACCACTGCCCAATTAAAGAGGAAAGTCCAGAAAGTTGTAAATGTGTTTCACCTGAAACAGGCTGTATAACTATATAAATCACCCGATCAATCACTATATATTGTTGCATTTCACTATATTTCAATCCATATCTATATTATTATATCTCAGGTGGAAAAAGGATACCAGGTGACCTGTTGATCATTTTCTTACCTGCTAAATATTGTAACATTCTGGAACAGTTTACCTTGCTGGGCTTGCTAAGCTCATCTTGATTCAAGAGGATAGGGTTGGGGAAGCTGGAGTGGGAGAGATATTGAGAGGGTGGGATAAGGAGGTGAGGAAGGAAAATGCATTTAAAAATGTTTGTTAATATGGCGGCAACATTATTGCAGATGTGGGTACTAATGATTTATGGACCCTACATGGGTGATAAAATGCTTTCAGCACACCCTTGGCATGGAAAAGTTAAGATTTTCTCCCCAGGAAGTTATCAGCAAAACAGATTTTTTTTCTGCTGTATCCCAAACCTGTCTGTGAGGACAGAAAGCCCCTTTGTGCCTGCTTTTTTTCATGATTCAGTTTCGACAGTTATCCTTCAAGATGTACAGTGTTGGGGTCTTTAGAGCCGTGGATGCATGTAGACTGTGTACTAAAGCTAATTAAATGACAACTAAATCCATCATTCTTCAAACATTTTAAAGAGTGCTTAATATAGTAGATGGATGCAGTATAAAGAACATTAAATCCTGGAGCTCATCAGGAACATTTAAAGCAATCTTGTGAATAGATGAAGGCTTAATAAGTAACCAAGGCACAAAACACTTAAGCTTTAGTGTTTCCAGAGCAGTTCTGAACAGAACTGGAAATCTGTATAATAATTCTTCCATCATAATTACTTTTTTTCTTTCTTTTTCTAGTTTGCTGCATGTTTTCCTGTAGTGTCTGAAGATATTCAGCATCTTTCCTTTCAGGGTAGCATATTTTCAACATATTTCTTGCCTTGCCAGCTTATACACCTATTAAGATGATGTTTTGAGAGGTGGGGTAAAGGTGGTAGAGAGAAGAAGAGTGCAGATACACAAATCCAGTAAATTTATTTTCTACCAGCCCTATGTATTACAAGATAGATTTTGTTACCTGAAGCATTTGACTAAACCATCTTTGTTGTGATCATTCTTGTAATAGTTAATCTGTGTTCAAAAGCCTGAGATAAATATAACTAGAAATTCTGGTTGTCACATTGGTTTATTTAATAGTTCCATAAGTGCAGGTGTTTACTGTCATGTTAATAGACTTGCTTCTGGCTGATACAATAATTTTCAAGTGGTATAGAACTACTGCAGCAGAGTAGGACAGACAAGCTTACACATGGGTGCAGCATGCTTTTTTCCTGAGGGTTGTGAAAACATTTCTCCTCTCAATACTCCCCTACACTTTCTCTTGCACAGATGTGCAAGTGCCCACATATGGCATTTGCTCTTTGAGTCTCTTACAAAAAAGAAGTGGCTTAGATATGTCTTGGATCTGCTGCATGGTTGGGGGATGTGAGAGGTCCTTGTAGCGATCTCCCTGAAAGATAACCAGAGAACCAGCATCTCTCCCAGGCCCTTCGATGATGAGTCACTCAAAATAGGCACACAACTGAAGCAGGTTTTTGTTTTGTTTGGGTTTTTTTTCTCTCTCTCTTTTTGAGGTCTTACCTCACATGGCCTGATTGTCAGCATACATGCTCACCTTAAAACTCATATCTAGATAGTTGATAATAAGGGATTTTTAAAAAAAATGGAATAATACACTAACTTTTGAAAAATAATAGTGACAATAGTTACTATTTAAATATTTTTTTGTTTCTGATAACCATCATCTAAATGGTATAATTTTAGCTGTTTTTGCCTTTGAAATTCTTGTGCTATGACTCCATCTAGCCAACTCTGACACTTTATGTACACTGAATAGATTAATTCTCCTTGTGGACAACACTCATGCTTCATGAAGCTGGATAACACTTAGCCTTTGACTTTTTAAGGGAAATTGCACTGAGATGATAAGCAATGTTTGTGGTTTGCCATATTTTCCAGGTGCTGATAGTGGGTCTTCTTGTTTTTCTGCTTTTCTGGAAACGAGTGCATCTCTTGGTAAGATGTTTTTATTGGCTCTTTCCCATTCCCCTCCTACCCCAGTTTCTCCGACCTAATAGACCCTAAGAGTCTTATTTTTGAAGAAGTCCCTATTATTGAAAAAGAAGCACTATTCCCAAATTGCGTAGCATCACGCTTTACCAGAAAATCCAAGCTAAATGTTGTTGTTATATATGCGTTCTGTAGTATTCGCTCAAAATTTGCAGCTAAGAAAGCTAATGAATCTCTTTTATAGTCACCTTTGAAATCTTTCGAATGGAGAATAACATCTTTATTATGGACAGGACATGTACCTTTATAAAGTTATGGTCAGTGTCATGCTGCTTCTGTTCAGGTGTTTTTGACATCAGTAATCAGTGCCGGAGTAGCCATTCTTTGTGGTGGTGCTGCAGTTCTTACAGGGACACATATCATTCAGCCCATGCTGCACTTCGTCCAGTGCTCCATGTATGAGGCGCAGAGTGAATGCCACTGCTTGTCTCCATACAGCCGACAGCAGCTGTCACTGGAGTATTCTGACAAAGGTAAAGAGGAAATGTACATACAGATGCACAGTCATGCCCCTAAGAGTTAATAGGCAAGAACCACAGTCACACCTTGAGAGTGCCAGTCATTTTCCCAGCATGCCACAATGTAGCCTTAGTTGCTGGCACGGCGTTAAAAACAAACAAATCCCAGCATGCCACAATAGCACTTTCTCACAAGTGAAGTATCTCTTGTGATTCAAGCCCTGTACCATCTTTCCACTGTGCAGTGCATCCAGTGTATCCTTTGTGATTTGCTTAGTACAGAGAGTACACTATTATCCCATTTAGGCTTTATACTCAAGGACTCATTCATTTAAATCATATTTGAGTTTAGGTTGTGCTGACCAAATTTGAACCCGATGTACAGGGCTTTACTGGTAAAACTCTTACAATGCCATAGAGCCACTAGACTGTCCCTGTATGACTGTAGTTCTTTAAAAAGGGGGTGGTGCATCTGATACCTCTGCATATTTCTCAGTCTTAATTTTTCTACCTTTTACCATGAGAGAGCAGTGATCTAAGAAACAATTTGACAAAGCTGTATAGTACATATTTCAAAATACACATAGATGTGCAATGGTCATTAGATAGGAATGAAAACAGAGTAATACTCTTTTTACAGTCTTACTCCTTTTTCAACAGCTTTGGCAAAATATGTCTATGTGGGCGTGGCAAGCTGCAGCGCAGTGGAGGGGCAACTTCTACAGATGCTGTATGGATTATGTGTTGTATACATTGTTACCTTCCTTGTGTGCATTGCTGTGGCCGTGCTGGCACTGCTTGCCTACCACACAGAGAGACTATACAGAAGAACTTTAGAGGTACAGAAAGTCATTGTGAATTTTTCTTTATGAAAAACTTGTTTGTTTTAATTGGCATGCTGTCATGCATTTTATGCCTACAAAGTTAAGAAGGCCCTGACAGTGTAGTATGCAAGTGTATTTTGAAGATGTGCTTGTCCTGTGCTTGTTAAGTTTTTCTGAATTTGTCAGCTGTTTTCATACATTTTTAAGACATGAAAGTGTGTGCACATATGCACGCACATATATGCATGCACACATACACCACATACACAAACATGCATGTTCATATATGAATATATGTAGCACATATTAACCCATGGTTAATGTTATTTAACAGTTATCTGTTTTATATTAACAGGAGGAGTCTTATGAAGAGATATTCACTGTTAGCAATTCATCTACTCCACCCAACACAGAAGCAGAAAATGAGCATCTGAATATGATTCGGCCATCAGCTGATGAAGGAGAGACAACACCAACAGACATTATTTATAGTCCATCTGATGTTCCTGTTGACTATAATGAGGCATGCAGAATGCGGCGCAGTCACAGTTTCAGTCAACCACGACGGCAAAATCAGAGCTTTGACAGTCTCGAGTCAGGTGCTGTGTATGGCTGCTCTACACTGGGTCGCAGGGGGAGTTCTAGAAGAAATGAAGGACAAGGGCGACTGAAAGAGCATCGCCAGCGAGCCCGCAGGGCAGTCACACTCCACAATTTGGATACTCAGCAGCTTATGCTCATTCTCAGTCTGCAGATGCGGTACCTGCAAGAAAACAGTTCCCAGTGTCAGGCACAGATGAACACAAAGAAACTGGAGATGCAGAACAGACGCTCCTTGACCCCTGAACCTCAGAGTATCAAGCAGAAAAATGCTTTGCTAGATAAGGATCTCAATTCTGCAAAAATTATCCGATCCCACACCCCAGCCGTATCAGGTCCGGAAAGCACCAACCCCTAAACCAGCGGAACAGAATAATTTTTATGAAAATGCCCATGGATTAGGGTCTCCTTTGGATTATGAAAATGTGGACAGTTGTGTCAGCGCTGCTCAAATGACAGGTTTGCTGCGCAGTGCTGCTGTTGGGGGTGCTCTTGGCAATCAGCGTGGACTAGTGACTCTAGCACAGGATGGACCCAGTGCACAAGGAAAGCCTAACAGCAGACTTCACACTGGTGAGGTGGTATGTGGTACTGGTGTAAATGGTACTCTAAGTGATGGTAGTAAATCTTTAGGCAGCGCAAAGGCATCAACACGAGCAAACAGTTATGAAGATATAGACAATGTATCCGCAAGAGGGATTAATCTTCCTTCAACAGCTCTAAGGCATCCTATCTATGAGAACCAGCATGAAACTAAAGTAACTTCTGCTTCAGGGGTGAAGCCACATGTGACTGGCAGCCACAGGAAGAGATGGCCTAAACCTAACCCCAGCAATACGACATCATCTAGTGAGTGCTCTGACCAGGAGCATCCCACAAGACCAAAGAGTTACATTAGTGCTGTGGAAGGTACAAAACCTGCCTATTGCCATGATGAATGTCAAAGTGCAATTGGCAGGCCAGGCAGAGACTTGCAGCATGCACCGTACAGTGCAGCACAAGCTGTAGGAATGATATTGCCAAGATCATTGCCAAGCCCATCTGTTTCCACTGTGTCATCCTCACCAGCTTTTGGGTCGGGGAAAAACCTGCACAATGGTTCACATGTTGGTGTTGATGACATGCAGCTGGATATATATGCACGACCCAACAAAAAGGGGAAAGGTATGATGCCCCGGCGTGGGTTGACACCACAGTTAACCAGTTCAGGTTACACCTGCTCCACAGATGACAGCAGCAGGAAATCTGCTTTTCATAAAGTTTCCAGAGTTTCATCTTTGCCTTCTTCTGATGCTGCCTGTGACACAGATCTTGATGACCTAGAAACTGCAGTTGTTCAAAGACCAAAGCGTGTCTCTTCTAAGCCTTTACCACCATATTCACCTCCACCATCGTATGAATGTCTGGCTCACTCTCGGAACAGTTCCCTTCATTCCATTGCAAGCAGCTCCTCACACACAACTGATGAGGGTGATTTCTACCGACAGATCACAAAGACAAAGGGTCCAGCTAGAAATGCTTTGACTCCTTCTCATGGTGGTAGCAGCCATGGATTAGAGCCTGGAAATTCCAGGAGACATCTCAACCGTCATGGAAACACACAGAGTGCCACTCAGTCAGGAAGTCCAAGCTACTTGAGAAGCCAGAATGGTTATGCTTGTCATCAATTCCAGGATTTTCAGTTTAACCATCAGGGTGACCAAGTAGAAATTCATTCCTTTCCTTTCAGGAAAAACCATCACCAGCAAACCTCATATGATTACTGTCAGGGACAGGTTCCAGTTGTTAAGGGACCACCTTCACTTCAGTCATACGAAAATCTAGATGATGTTTTTGAAGACCCTAATGTGGAACAGCAGGTATTGTTGAGTGATAGATCAAATGGAAGCAGAGGTATATCAGAATGCCAAATGACTTCTGGTAGTCAAAGGATGGATGTGATGCATGGTAAAAGGAGTTGCCACAAGGCTCAGTATGAAGGAATAATGCATCTTTCAAGTAATGATGACAGTGACTCGGAGGTCATGGAAACTGTCATTTAATCATGCCACTCTTATGATAAACATTAGTTTGATTTGTTTCTAAAAACTGAATTAAAGGATTATTTTGGACAAATTTGCTTTAGAAATCATCAGTATAAGCAGCTGGTTATCCAGTAATGGTTTTAAGAAAACAAGTCAGTGGTGCATTATATTTTGCTTTTTTTTTTAGTTTTTAAGTGCAGAGAGTTCTAGTTAACTGTTTATATTGTGTTGCATTAAAAACTAAAAGCTGCGATTTTGTCATCCCCTGAGTATATATATATATGAGAGATATACAAATTGTGTTTTTATAAAATGAAGTGCCTCTGACTTTCTAAAAAGACAATCATGAGAATTACACTAATTTTCTTATATTCTGCGTGTAGTAGATGATCCATTTTACTTCAGAAGGACAAAAGGAAATTATTTTACTGTATCTTCTAAATGCTTTACTTTTGTATAAATTGTACATATATATATAGATGCTTTATGAATTGTTCTCAAAATGCAAAAAAAAAAAACATTTGTTCATTTGAAAAATATTAGTTTGTGAATATTGAAATTGTGATAAAAACAGCTAAACTCCTAACGAAAAAATAACAAATAAAATTAATCATTTATACATGAAGACCTTTAACCAGGGTAGACCTAATAATATGGCTTGGAAGTGTATGATGACAATTAAGATATGACCATTTAACACAAACAATTGACTGTTTGTCATCAATGGTTTAGAATCTCAGATAAGTAGAGTATGGGATTTTCTTTACGGGCATTTATATTAATGAAAACTACTGTATTGGTTCATCAATGGGATAAACATCGCTTCGTTGGCAGCTTCTGAGAAGAGGAAATGCAATTGTCCTGATCTTAATGGAGCACCTACCATCTCCTTATTTTGTACTGATAGCTCTACTCCACTGTTTAATAATCGTTAACTTTTAAAATGTAATTTTAAGTCCAGCAATCTGTCATATATGCATGTTATTTTCCCTTATCTTATACTTAGCTGTTCTCTAGGGATTCAAAGTTTACCTAGAACTATAACAGAAAACTCCTCTGGTCCTATAACAAACAGTGCCTGATTTAAGGAAGATAATATGTAATGGAAGGTTAGGCCTTTCCCATGGAGTGCTCTAGTGTAGACTCATTAAACCACTAAGAAGTACACTGCACCCCACTACCTGCCTACTTAAGTCCATTAAACCGCAGGACCTTTTCCTTTTTTAAACTCTTTAGCAATAACTCATTTTTATGTAGAATCGTCGTATCAAACCATCGTGCAATGTACTAATTAGACAAAAACCAGTTGAGTTCACTAATGGAATATGAATGAGCTGGAAGAAAAACCCACAAGTGTTTTTGGAGAAACATTAAAGATCCAAAAGAGAACCCTCACCTGCTGAATCATCAGTCTTATGCTGGATAGACTTGTGTAAGGAATGTTGAACTTATTTTTCCCACCTCTAAAATACAAGGTTACTTTGATTAAGTAATTATCACTGATTCTTTTCAATCCTCACATTGTATGTGTACAATTTAAATAGAGGTAAAAAATATTAGTTGAAAGTTTACCTATGTATTAATAGAGCTGGATTTGATAGTAGATGCTGCATCATGCTTGGAAAACTGTTGTAGTCATGTGGCCAAAAACTAGCTTTTGCCTTTATAGATCTAACTCTTAATAAAGTTTCAAGACAAGTGACTTCATTTGTTTGTGACCATAGTCTTGGTGAAAAGCAGCTGATTGTATTGCATAGCCTGATGATCTTGTGTGAGATAATTGGTAATAGGATGATGGCACTCCATTGTTAACTAAATGAAATTTGAATTTAGGAAATGACAGTTGAGTAGGTCTCATTGGTTACAGCATGAGGGTGAATTCACTTGTCTGGCTACAAGTTCATGAGTGATGTTGGCATTCATGCTGCTTTTTGTATGCTTGATGTGAAAATTAGTGCATTGCGTTTGGTCTTTATGTATGGTAGACATTGAAAATTGGATTTAGCAATATCTCTGATGTTTATGGTGCCATGACAAAGGTAAAGTTGATAAAATACATTTTTGCTGACCAGTATTAAAATAAACATGATGCTTTAACAGAAATCCAGTTTTGAGTATTTGATATACAAATCAACACTAGTATTCTTACCAGAATCATTCTATGTACATTTCTATTATATTTAGGGTATTTTTTGTTACTTAACATATGTGGTGGTCAGAAAGTGAAAACTTTCTAAGAATCTCCAGTTTAGAATTTTTGTAGAGTGGGTTCGATATTTTTCCTAAACCAAAAAATGTTGGTTGATTAATGATGGCACTGCTTTTTTTTGTTTTTGTTGTAAACAGATAATTTCCTTTAAGAATCTAAGTGGAAATATGAGAAATATAAAAAAATTGATGTCGAGATCCATTTTTAACAAAAGAGGAGAACTACTTTCGAATGTTGGAGTGACTTTGGGGTTGAGTCCCAAATCAACTTTGAAGCTTTTAAAAATGATTGTCACAAGAATACTCAGGAGTGATGAGCATGATAGTATATGCTCCTGCAGCAATTTAAAAGTGGAAATTATTTTGTACTCCATAATACAGCTTAGTTGTATTATCTACATGACTGTTGTGGTTGGTCTTGACTGCAATGATGAGACTAAAAGTTGCAGTACATGTGAATAACCAAGTCAAATACTGGAGATGTGTATATATATGTTGACCACAGAAAATAGTTTACTGTTAAATTGATTATTCTTACTGGTGCAGTGAGGAAGAAATTGGGATCAGCTGGTAGCAGAATAGTTTTAGAAGCAGGACTGTTGAATGGAGTTGACTTTTCAATGTTAGCAGTTGCTTCCCTGGATTATGACTTGGCTTCAGCAGTCGCTGTTGTATAAAATCTGTTTTTCTTAAATTGTGAATGCCTGATGTGTGAAGTGGCTACAAGGTGTAAAAGGAATCATTTATGTAGAGTGGGAAAATGGTTAATCATTTTGTTGTATGTATTAGATGCTGCTGCTGAGAGAAACCTCAGTTTTCTGTTGTAAAGTTTCTTAACACACGATAGAGCACTTGCACTAAAACACACATATTTTGAGCAGCATATTTTCAACTGTCACATTGATTAAAGAGACTCCTTTTCATAGCCCAGGTAATTTTTTTTATTAAATACCATGCCAGCAACATTTTGAACTGTCAGGTATAAAGAACCTGTTGTGGAAGTAAATTTGGATTGGATGTGTTAGTAAGCAGGAGATTCCTAGCATGTGTTTAACCATGGATATACAAATTGTAATTTTTTTTATGCAGTTTTTTTCATTATCTACTTTTTCACTGTCTTTAATTCTTGTTAGCAATAACTTGCGCAGATCTCATCAAACAATGCAGTTTCTCACGAATATAACAGTATCATTCCAAATATAGCATACCTACTGACCAGTACAAATTTGTGCAGTTCTTGTTAGTTAGTTCTGTACAGTGATTTTTGTAATTTTCTGTTACCAGTAAAACATTTGTACATCTGAGTGCTTTGTTTCATTTAAAAATTTTGGAGCAAATTTTACACATGCAAGCCCCTTCCTTTCCCTACACTAAAGCATGTCAGCACAAACACTTGGGCATTAGCAACCACATTTAAAAAGGAAGAAAATAACCATTACCACTTCAAGGATACAAATTTGTTTCACTTGGTGTCTGTGGAAATTTTTGTCCATAGAGATTTTACAATTTTAAAACTAATTTCTATAATTTACAAATGTTAGGCAAAAATGACTAAAAATGACTCAATTTCATGTTGCTACAAAGTGACAAATGCCGTTAAAGATTGGCATAAAAGAAAGCTAATGATCTGGAATATTTTATTAGACAGTTTTGTAATACTGCAGAAGGATCTATTGAAAGGCATTTTGTCTGCCAAGGCTTCTGTCCACCTGGCATACATTTTTCTGGCATACGCCTTCACCTCACTCAGGAGCACACGGAAGGCAAAAAACATCAGCCAGAAGATCAAGCTGAGAATCTTCAAGTCAAATGTGATCAGCACCCTCCTTTACAGATCAGAATCATGGAAGATGACCAAAACCGTCAGTAACAAGCTTGACGTCTTCCAAAACAGATGACTCAGGCGCATACTTAACATCTTTTGGCCAAATACCAACGAAGAACTGAAACAGAGTCCATCACCACACAGGTTCAACGAAGGCGTTGGCCATGGATTGGACATGTGCTCCGCCAGCAGACAGCAGACCTCTCCAGAGTCGCCCTATGATGGACTCCAGGCTGCCCAAAAGAAACTTGGAGAAGAACAGTGGAAAGTCAGAAGAAAGGAAAGGGCTGGACATGGGGTCACCTAGACCGGGTTTCAGCCGATCGACATCAGTGGCAGACTCTGGTTGAGGCCTTATATGCAACCTGATGCACGAAGAGGATTAGATAGATAGATCCTGCTTTATGAAGTGTGGACTCTCCCTGCAAATACAGAGAGGAGAATTCAGGCATTCGAGAAGTGTTTGAGGTGGCTGCTCCGTTAACTTATACAGGAAACATCAAACCAATGACTTTGCATAGACATATTTGTAGGACACCAGGAACCCCTAACTGCAATCAAGAGGCGTAAAGTGGTCTGGTCTGGTAACGTGAATTTGCATGACACTTTGTGTGAAAAGTTATCCCACAAGGTATGTTGGAAGGTAGTCAATGCTGCAGTGGCCGAAGAACCAGATTACGACTGGGAAGGAGTGGGCTGTTTATCCAGTGCATTCATGAAATAATAATAATAAAAAAATTTTAATCTTCTGACAAGTTTGTTGGTTAATAATCAGTATTTTGATTAATTTCGCACTCTCACATGTTTTAACAGATCAGATATTCTGACACATGAGATCTTTCTTGACAGATGGTGTAGAAGACCTGGAAACTAGACAAATGCACATATTTATACCACACAGAATTTTAATTGAAGAGTTGGAAAACGGGATGTTTGCAGGATTTATATATTCATCATGTATTCATATACAGTAAATGTTGTTTGATAATATGGAATGAACATTTTTTAGTTGTGAAATTTACTGCCTTTATTTCAGTTGTGAAGTACATGACTAAACATGACACCACCCTGTTTTGTTTTTTTTCTCTTAAATGAAATATTCACCATCAGCTCACATCTTACAAACCTACTAATGCACATGAAATTTCATAAAATGACTTTGAAACATACCAAATATAAAACCATTTTTACAGATTTAACAGCACTTGATAAATTATAGTCCACACTGTTCTGAACAAAGAACCTAACACAGGATAAGACAAAACTGGAAATATTGAAAATAGTAAATCTTTTTTTTAAATAGCTATAAAAATGTGTTTTAAATGTATTTTCATAAGCTGAATGTGGATTATTTAAGAAACAGCATAACATTATACTGTCTTTCACACACTTTAGCAGAAGTCCGGTGGTGCAACAGTTACTCATTTTGTCAATACAGTGAGGGTTGACTGTTCTGGGTTAAGTTCTTGTCTCTGGCACTCTGTTTTTTCTCTACATGTGGCATCTGCACACAGGAATGGCTGCCTTGCCCTGATACAGCCTTAGTTGCTAGCTACGTGTAAAACACCAGTTCCCCACACATAGTTATACAGCAGCCGTGCTGAGGGATGCCTCTGGCCCCAGTAAGTTGAAAATCCATGACCTGCTATGAGTCTGCATGCACATAACCACATGGTGGTGGAACTTCTTGCACTGTCTTCTGACACTGATACTTCTCTGATATTTTTTAAGAAATGCTTTATTTTTGAGTATATTATGTCAATATGTTAAATCATCTGTGCAGATTTACCTTCTTTAATATTTTTATGTGAAATAGCAATTAAAAGAAAGTAGTGGAATCCTGCAATCACATTTTCATCCACTGTAAGCAAAAGATTAACTGCATTGAGGCAATAATTTGTATCATTAACACACAAGCATTTCAGACAAGGTAAATGCATCTGTAACTAATAAAAAAGACCAAATTCTGAAAACTATAAAATAATGAAAGGCCATACTACTGCCATTCTCGATTATAAGCAGAAAGTAGTGACTGAACCTAACAATTCCTACTTGCAGATGCATTTGAAATTTGTCAATAAATAATCCAAAAAGGCATTCTGATCTGAGTTTCCATGCCTGTGATTACCTACCTATAATGTTGCTGTGCACAGTATTTAATTTACACGAGATGCATGCAGAAATATAAAATGATTTTGTTCTGAAAAATAAACTGTTTATCTGTGTGTGCATGGTCATGTGCTTGCATGAAACCTCTACTTTCTGGTTGCAGGGACTAAATTCTGCATTGACAAACCATAAATCGGAAATAAGAATATGTATGTGTTGAAGAAATGCATAATCTCAGAGGCTAACCATTTTGTGTGTGTGTGTGGTCACAGACAGTGCAACACTTTTACAGTTTTACATTCATCATCATGAAAAGGATTCCCAGGCACACTAGTAATCCTTGCACGTCAATCACACGTATTCTTAAAATCGACTAACAAACCAGCTATGAAAGAACATTTTTAAATCTGGCTTGAGAAGATACTGATGTGCAAGAAAAATAGCACTGACCTACACGGCAGTGATAAAATTGCAGTTCTTGTTAGTGAACAATGCACAGTTCATAAACTTAGATCAGCATGTCATGATTTACAAGGGGCAGTCAAATGAAATGCAGCAGACGCCGAGCAAATAATTCCTGCTCGTAGACTCTCTACATACCAAAGAAGTTAGCATTCCTGACTGGAAAGAACAAAACAAAATGGAAGCATTCAAACGAAGCAGCATATTGTGATACAATTTCTGACTGTAGGGGGTGAAGTAAGAATTTATTATTGAATGCTTGCCCTGCATGGTGAACATTCGTTTGTGTGAATCTGGTGTGTGGAAATGGGCGGCACAATATTGCGATGGACAAATGTTATTGAAAGATGATTCATGAATAGAGCAAGCTCATGGCGTCAAACTGTGCAGCGGTGGATAACCTGATCTGCATGAACAGATGTATAACAGGATGAAATTTCCAGTCTTGTAGACATCAGTCATGGCAGTGTCCACACCATGTATTCAAGAAAAGTTTGGGTATTGGAAAATCTGTGCCCATTGGGTACTGTGACACCTTCCTAAGGAACAAAAGGTAGACCATCCCCTCCTCTGAAAAAGTTCAAGACTCAGGCCAGTGCAGGGAAACTCATGTTGTCCTTTTTCGTTGATCATCAGGGGCCTCTCCCAGAGGAATTCTAGGAACATAGTCACACCATTAATGTAGAGCAGCATGTGGGTGCTCATGGGTGCCTGCATTCAAAAAATAAAAAACAAACACCCAGGACTCTTGACACAAAGTGTAATTTTGTTACACAACAATGCATGCCCCCATAAGACAAACTTCATGAACGATAAGCTGGCACTGTTCTGGTGGGAAATACTGACTCACCCACCCTATAGCCCAGATTTATTGCCATGCGATTTCCACATCTTTAGTGAAATGAAGAACCATCTGAAAGGCAAAAAATTCCCATTGGATGCATCAGTGCAGGAGGCTGTCCATGAGTGGGTTTCATCCCAGTACATCCATCACCTCGTTCCACAATAGGAGAAGTGCCTTGCCAACCATGGAGATTATTAACTGGTAAGTGAATTTCCAAGTCTGAAATCTGCATCTACTACATTTCATTTGACTGCCCCTTGTATATCATTTAAAATAAAAAAAAAAAAAAACAATGAAAAACTAAACATAAAAAAGTTGGAAAGAGTGGCACTGTGCAGACAACTGTAAATGTCATCTCATTCTCGGTGAACAAGCACAAAGATCCCCAAGCATATGAGAATGGCATACTGAAACAAAACAAATCAAGAAAGAGTAAATAAGTCCAATATTTAGCTAGCTTCTTAAAACTTACATAAAGTACAATATTAAGTGTTAAAAGTTTGACTGTTTTCATGGTCTACACGCAGTAACAAAGAATAAGCTTATCCTAAAAACTTAAAATAACTAATATCTTTCAGCACCAAACACTTTAAAAAAATTAAAACTGATGACTCTGTTTAAAAATAAAAAAGCCCAAGTCATTTTATGATGAAAACATAATAAAATGAAATCTTGAAATGATAATTGGCTTTTAATCCATGTTATAAACATCACAGTTTAAATACAACAGTAACATGGTGTCTATACAACCAATATCAGCTTTAAACTACAAAGGCCACAGGCTCACTAGTCTTGTGTAAAGCTTAGATTGAAAATAAACTATAAGGTTTTTTTTATACTTGACATTGATGTCAGTGATAGGAAAACAAAATGTCAACAACAGCAATGCCAAAATCTTTGCCTAACTTTACTCTGTTGAACATTTGGAGGCACTTGAGCAACAAACAACTTAAAAAAAAAACTGTTTCTGACCAAAATATACAACCCAAACATCATTTATGTTCTGCCTGTGGACAAAAGGGTAATCCTACAAAATTTGGTTAGAATCTAGCTAATGGGGCAGTTTGTATGGTGCTCAACCATCCACACCTAGCCACTTGGTAACATATACTACTTCACTCTGCTTTACTACTTCATTATTCACTCTGCATAAGATAGAAACAGCTCATAGAGAGAGCCTGAATATTTTAACACTTCTATCAAAATGCTTAACCTTTGAAAATAGGCATTTACTTTAGCTTTACTTTTTCTCTCATCTTTGTGTGCTAATCTAAGTTTATATGCAACACAGCTCATTTTACCAGTATGCATTCTCCCACACATACCTATGTATGCACTTCACCCCACATACTCCTATACACACATCCTCCACCTTTCATAAACTGAAAGGAAAAAAAAATGGAAGTGGTTTGATAAGAGCTGCTAAGAGAATCAGTCATTTTGGACTTTACCTTAAATTTTGGATAGTCATTCATGAGTATGGTGACAATGCCAACATAAGGCACAAACCTGCAACACCATAAGAATATCATGATCGTGCAGTTTAAAAATTTCCCCAAGGTAGACTAATCAATAAGTTAGTACAAGATGACTTTATACCATCTTGAAAAACATGTTTTTGAAAGTGAAATAAGATTTCCATGTGATCATTAAACCATTTGTTATCAGGTAGCATATCAGACTGTATAACAAAGTAAATTATCTCAATTATCTCAGAAGACTACCCACCATGTAACATGCTAACAGTGATGCTCATTATATATAGTCATACATATCTATATATATAATAGTAAAGGTATAAACAAGACAAAAAAGAAACACTATACTCACCCTCTTGCTCGTCCAACTACATCTTTTTTATCCAACCACAGTTGTCCTGGAGCATACAGCCCACGATCATCAACAGAGTTGTTGTCTCCCTTTGTCAGAAACTTGACTGACCCATCTTCCCTGCATAAAAAGGGAACTAACTGAATTTATGTGATGCAGCGATATTAACAACAATCCCTGACTTATTTTTTAATTCTCTATAGTTTAAGGTGAATATTACACCATTCTGAAAACTTTTCCATCACTTTTACTTACTTCTCATGTACTTTGAGGACACGATGTACAATTGGGATGTCACGACCCTCTATTTTGAAGACAACTATCTCCCCTACCCGAATTGGTTCTTCTTTGTAGTTGGTAAGAAAGAGAAGGTCTCCCCTGTGAAATGCTGGCTCCATGCTACCACTGGAAACACCATCACATAACTGATTAAATAACTGATTTATACTAAAACAAAGCAGTAATCATGTTGGGATTTTAAACTACCTGCATATTGCAATAAAGCAACAATTCTATTCACTATGCCACAAGCAGTGTAAGTTGACAACTTTCTAAACTGTCCCAGACTTATTACTCCTGCATTTCCCTTTTTAATTTTTCTTACGTAGAAACAAGGTGATATTATATTATTATTTATTGTTGTTAAAATGCAGAAAATGTGATTTGTTGCTTTTTACCTCATAGGCTGGCACTGCTTTTATAAAACTATAGATACTTCATATGTAGTCTTACTTCCAGTGGCAGGGTCTGTGCTGTCTTGCATACAAAAGATTTAAGGTATTGGTTAGGATCAGGGGTTAGAGGTTGGTTCTACCATTGAGTTAATGGTAGTATGGAATTTAGAGATAACTATAGTGGTTTAGAGGTAACTATAGATTTCAAATAAAAAAAGAAAGAAATACTCATTGATTCTAAAGTAGAATTTTAGACCGGCAGATAATGAGTTCTAGCCATATCTAGATATAGACTTGACTTACCTCAAAACAACAACTATTGGTGACTCACTGCCAGTGACCACCATAAGCCCCTTCCATATCATCAGTGCTGAGGAAACAATCATGCCAAAGTTGAGGAACTGATAATATAACTGCAACACAGAAAATCTGGAATTTAAATCACTTCCATGTTCAAAAACTTCCTGTTACGGTTGTAGTGGCACTGTTAATGCATTCTCAAGTCACTGAAAGATAATAATTCTGAAACAAAGATCGCCAAAATAACGAGTATGCTACTAAGGTTTCATTCGTGAAAGTTTCGGATACATTTGCTTTTGTTATTTTTCTGATTTTTGCGGCTGCATTTTGTTTATTCGATGGTACACGCGAATAGTTGATGAGTTTGGAAATAAAATAATTGAAGATTTTTAACCCCAAAATGCACGTCTTATTAAACATAATCAATTTCCAAAACTGTATACGACTATCTTTAAAAAAATACTTGCAACTGAAGAACATCTTATTAAACAGCTGTATGACAATTCGGCTACAGTCTACGTTCTCAAACGTGCGTATGACAGATGGTCACTGGCGCATCGTGTATGCTCCACATGCTTATTTCGCAAACAGAAATTTACTACAAAAAACACATATTCATAACAAAAAAGGATAAATGAATATGAAAATGTACCTGTCGCTTATTCATACGACGTACGTCATCCAGAAAATCAAAATTTAACATTCCACTCATGTTGCCGTCTGCTCGCACTCAAAAGCTGACGCGAAATCTCGTTTAAGTAACGTATCGCTGATTATCCCCCCTTGTTTAATCTTTTACTACACGCTCCAATTTCTATTGTGTAATACGATTTCAACTGTTCAAAATTTTCATCACATCGTGTATCTTTTAGTTTAAAATATAAGTTTATCTCAATGACGAATAGAACTTTTTTAAGAATGAAAAATTTAATAAAATTTTATTGCTGAGATAAATGGGATGCCACTCTTGCTAGGCGAACCGTGATTGGTCAGTTTTCCCTCGAATTTCAAACAGCTTCACGCAAGGGTGCGATTGTGAATCATTGTTGATGGAACTGCTTTAGTGAAAAACACACTCGAGACACGCATAAAAATATGATATGAAGCCACAGTGAGTATTTTTTCAGTTTACGAATGTAATGTTGATTTTCAAATGAAATCAAAGTTTTACAGTTGACGTTGCAAACTGGATTCTAAATCTGGATGAAAAGCCTACGAAATCCGATTTGGTTTGCTGTCTATTCATAACTATTATATTTGTCTAACCATTCATTATTACTTCTATAATATACACAGCACAGTTGTGTCAAAATACAAACATAAAAAAATTGGGGTTATTTTAAAAACTCAGAGGTGTCTAGGGTTTTTTACTACTTTAGTTTTTCATTGTTTCAACCGGCGTTTCAGATTCCTGAAACATGTAATTAGATACTCATTCAGATTAGTTATTTACGTTTAAAAATTTTTGATTTAAAGTTTCATAAAAAAAAGCGCATTAAAATTGTTTTAAATTTAAACGTACAATCGTACAACCTTAGTGCAAATCACTTGTCTTGAAACAGAAGCGTTCTACCACTAATGAGATCAATGAGTGGCCAAGATTAATACTTGTGCATAATTTGTGACATAAATGCTGTCGTTGAGGACTCGTGGTCGTGACCATAGTTTTCCATTTTGATGGTCGTTCAGTCGTTGATTATGAAAACAATAGTATATAAAAATAAGCAGTATTCTATTTCTGAGATCAGAAAGATCAAGTCAGATAAAATATGAAATGCAAGGATCATTAACACCAATACTATGCATTTCTTGCGAATTCATGAGTCAGCCTAACATTATATAACTAAAAGAAAAATTCATATATGAAAAAATGACTCCATTTTGTCTTTGCATTTTTGCATGTTTGTTGAATGCGATTATCCCAAGAATGCCTAATAATAAATGCATGAGCATGTAAGTAAATACATTCCCAAGTGTATGGAAGCAGTATAAATTGAGAAAAAAATCAGAAGCAAAGATCTAGAAGTGTAAGTTTCCTTTATAACTGAACGCAGCTTAAAGTAGCATAAGACTGTGTCATAACACCAGAATGAGAGATGGATTTTTTTAGGGACAGTCTGAGAATAATAAAATATTTAGTATAAACTGGCTTTTTCATCAGTATATTCTTAATTGCATTGATCAACTTTTTTCTTTTTTTTTTTTAGGAGGGGAAAAACACCCCGCAAACGGACTGCAAGCAGTCCACGGGAATATGAACCTGTTGAGGTACAGATAAATGTTGTCACCACATTAAATGATTTCCTGAAAAAAAGTGGATGAAGTTCTACAATATGACATTGATATATACACCTTTAATGACAATGAGTCTGATTTGCATTTGTTTATATTTTGTAAGATGCAAGAACAGATGATTTTTCATTTTTTAAAAGCAGCTGTTACACTTGTTGCAGGTTTACTGCCGAATTCGGCCACTGGATAATCCAGAGGATTCTGTCTGTATCAAGGCCATTAGTATTGACACTGTTGAACTTGTGCCCCCAGAGGTAACACAAATTCTTAATGCAATTTATTTGTTCAGTTCTTTATATGACTTTTATGTTGCCATTTATAGTGCTTCATGTTGATTTTAGAAGTGTGTCATGCTTGAATATTGCTATATAGCATGCCTTTTTTCTTTCTCTGGGCTATTGTTTTTTTCCAAGTTTGTTCACATTGATATTTCAACACTTTCAATCTTTTGCACCACCTCACCATTTTTATTTTCAGAAAAAGAAAGGAAAGGGCATATGTGCCTGTAGATAGAAAACTCAACAAAGTTACAACCTATTTTGGATATAGAACTATACGATTTTACATGGTACTATTTTTAACCAGTAAATAAATGCTTACTGTCAGACGGTGCCTATGTCAAGCCATAAATCAAATAGTTTACCGAAACTGCCTATGGTACATGCTTGTTTTTCTTAGTGTAAGAATGATTGACAGTAGACATTAAATTTTAATGCTATTGTCATAATTTGAAGAAGGAATTGAATTGAAGTAATTGAAGCCATAGGAATAATCTTATCTTTAAAGCATATGCATAGATTTGTAAAGACTTGGTGTGCTGACCTTGTTGACTAAACTTTGCTCATTTAAAGGTGTGAAATATCCAGAAACCTTAGGCAGGGTACCTGGTAGTGTTAAAACACTCCTTTGTCACTTCCAGTGATCGTCTCAGGGTTCAAATCTTGTCTTGGGACATTCTTTGTATGTGACACCTGTTCGCAGGGCCAACATTAGGGGTTTCCTCCGGGTACTCCAGTTTCCTCCCTCTTTCTCCCCCAATAGTTTGAAATCACCACAAGGTGGAAGCACTTTCCTACTAAACAAACAGCAACAAGATCTTAGGCATAAAAAAAATCAGCATTTTCTACTATTTCAGTAGCTTTTAAATATAAATGCAGGAAGCATGCTCTGATGCTTTTTTTTTAAACCTTTAAGCCACTGGTGAGTTTACATGTGCATGCATGCATATGTGCAACAGCATATATATGCATGAAAATGTGTGCTTATGCAGCTCTTTTTCAGCAAAATGAATTTCATAATTTATAATTTACTTCAGTTACATCATCACATTCTTTACTATACACATAGTTAAAATTCAGTTAATTCAGTGAAAGACACAAAAACTAAGAATTATATTATTAGTTTTTAAGAAAGATATTGTTTTGCAATACCTTATATAACTGCTTTAGAAAGCCATTTATTCTTAAACATACACAATGTGTGGTGATTTCAGACTCATAAACAGTCTAAATGCAGTGAGTTCTGCACAATTGTAATATAATAATGAGGATTTATATTGCACCTTTCCAAAGATTTGCTCATAGTGCTTTACGTAAATCATACATAGACTAAATCAACAACCATGCACCTATATTCACCTGTAACAGACACTTCTACGATATACACAAAATAAACTACAAAGATGTGTTATGCATGCTCATACAGTCAAATCTCGCTACTATGCTACCTACCGGGACCGAGCAAAAGTGTCATAGTAGTGAGAGTGGCATAATAACGGAGGGTTTATAAAAACGGCTTTATTTGCTCAAGTTACCTGTCAGTCCAAAGCTCTCAAGAATCGTCTGCTGGCACTAGCTGTCTCCTCTCATTCTCCCCCTCACCTCTTCATCCTACACCCCTTCCCAACCACATCCGCGCACCTGCATCCTGTCGCTAGTCGACCCCCTCCCGCTCTTCCTCTGTCACGGGGCTGTCACCCGGCCAGCGAACACCCCTTATCGCCAGCCTCCACCCTCCCTGTGTGCGTGCTATGTTCCATCCCACCTAACTGCGATGCCCCACACTACCATACAGTATAATAATCGAGCATTGCGCGGAATTTCACAACTTGTGCCTTTTAACAATCACACAATAGTGGCATAGTAGCGAGAGTAGGTGGTGGCATATTAAAATTTTTTGCATTGAATTTATAGTCGGGACTGAGCAAAAGTGGCATAATACCTAGAGTGGCATAGTAGCGGGGTGGCATAGCGAGATTTGACTGTATATACTATATAAACATGTCAAAAATGTTTCTTAAACTTGCCTAAACATTTGTAGTTGTTAGTTGATTAGATGAATGCTTATAGAATTGATTCTAATCTTTTGGTTGCGCTTGATGCTCTGCATGACATGCACATTTCTGCTTTCTTTTTCTAGAGTGCTGCAACTAGAAATGGACAAATTAAAGAGGTAATGTACCATTCAATGATGAAAAATATAGTGGAAATCAGTGTCATTTCTATAAGATCTCTAGGGAGAGGATACATGGCTATTGACAATGTTTTTCAACATGGAAGCTTTTCAATAATGGCTGTTAGTAATTTATCATCACAGCATATTTAAATGCTCAAGTCAGTGTCCACAAGATAGTGTTTCAAGCTCTTTCAGGTACTGCATACTACTTGGTCTCAAATAATCAAACATTATGAACCCCTCTATTGGCAGTACCTTGTCTTTTTTAGGTCATTGCTAAAATGGTTTGCCATCATGCTAAAAAACAGATAACTGAATTATAAGCAAATTTATAAGCTCAAAATTAGTTGAGTTTTTTAAGCATAACATTTAAAATCTTATTTTTGGGTTTTTGTAATTTTAACAAGTTCAACATGACTGACTTACTAGCTAAAGAATTGTTTTTTTTTTAGGAAAACAGTAGTGTCTGGTGTTAAAAGTTGATTTATTTAAAATAAAGCTAACAAGCTTTGGCCTAACACTAAGGGCACTTCTCTTCTTAAAACATTTTAAATTACTGTTTTATAGCAAATAGTTATTTTTCTTTCATGGAAAGACACCCAAAACATGACTTGAAAGGGTTGGACAGCCTGCAGGGGAGGTAAGCATATTGAGTTAGTTTTGTAATGAAATTTGAATGTTAAGTCCAAAAACACATGAAAACATTAGGTTTTGTGGTCATGTAATACATGTTTTTTTTTTTTGTTTTTTTTTTTAAACAGTACCAGTTCAAGTTTTGTCATGTTTTTGATGAGTATGCTTCCCAGAAAGCTGTATTTGAGTACGTATCACTGCCATTGGTGGAAGACCTTGTCTTTGGCAGAAATGGTAAGATTTTCTTTTTTTTGTCTGTTAAGTTTTATTAACCTTACGTTAAGACTTTCCATTCACAAGCTTTAAAAAAATGGTACAAAATTCAGCATTTATATTAGCATTACTACATTGCAGGGATATCTTGAGGTTTTGTGTTTTTTTTTTTTTTTTTTTTTTTTTGCTTGTTTTAAAATTAAAGTAAAATGGTACAGTACTGAGTTGAAAATGTAGTCTTTGCTTTTATCTAGTCTAAATTGCCCTACAGCCCTGTGAGTTTATAAACATATTTGATTTTGTATAAATCTTGGTAATGTTTGATTTGTGTGTTAGGGGCAAGGGTTTCTATCAGGTTTTTTTGTTTTGTTTTGCTTGGTTTTTTTCGCCAAAGGCTTTCTTATCCCAGTCTCTGTGTCTGATCTCATCCATGTCTTAATATTTATTCATCTTGCCCAGATTTTGATGGCATTGCATGTTCTTACTCCTTCAAAAGATATTGTTTTTTGCTTACTTTACATAATTTTTGTCATATGGGTTGTGTGTCCACAAAATGTGCAAATCTGAATGTAAAATTGCCATGAAATTTAAATAAATGTAATACAAGTGTTCCATTTCTTATAAAATTATGAAATAATTATGCACAGTATGCCCTGTCAACCAACAATGCTTTTTTTCAGGCTTACTCTTTACATATGGGATCACATCATCGGGTAAGACTTATACAATGACTGGAACACCACAAGACCCTGGTATTTTGCCTCGGTGCCTTGATGTTCTCTTCAACAGCATCCAAGATTTGCAGGCCAAGAAATATGTAGGTTGCACTTGATTGGTACTTTTCTCTCCCCCTCCCTCCCGTTGTATATTTTGCATGTTTCTTATGGAGAGGTAATCAATTTAAATCAGCTTCCTGACTATATTGCTTTAAAAGTCTGGTATAATAATACTGTTATGCACAAGGCTTATGCATAGGCTGAACAACTAACATGAAAAAGGATCTTGTAACCCTTATGTTTGTGCTTCTTAAAGCTCATTGTAGCTTAGGAAATTGGCTTGTCATGTTCATTTCTTGTTTAAAAAGTGCAACCCAGACTGAAAAAGTGTCTGGTTTAGGAAAATGCCTACTTCACTGCTTATTTAGACAAGAACATGCAGCAGTTGTTCTTTTACACATTGATATCTTTGTTTGTAGTCCTTTGTGTGAAGTGCATTGAGCTTGTATCCATATGGGAAAATGTGCTTTACAAATCCTATTATTGCATTTAAAATATAACCAGATGTTAAGTGGGGAAAAGAAACCTTCGACAAATCTTTTCAGAAAATTTATAAAGTGTGCTGAAAACTTGTTTGTGTTTTCACAGGTATTTCGCCCTAACAAGATGAATATGTTTGAGGTCTGGTAGCGTAATAATAAATTCATTTGCTGCAGTTCATTTTTTTAAATATTTTTTTATTTCTGTACGGAGTGGTTTATCTTTCTCTTCTGAGTGTGAAACAGTTCCCAGCATGATTCAGATAGAATAGTTTATCTTAAAAAACAAAACCAATAGTTTCCTTTACTGATATAAAATTCTTAGCATTGTTTCAAATGTTCCAAGTTCCTTTAAACGTATGAGCCCCTTCCCTACATCTTTGTTTCATAATGACAAATTTTAACTGTGCTTGATTATTTTAAATGTGATTTTGCTGAATGCAGTTTATTTATACAAAGGAAATGATACAGATAATGCCAAAAAGGAGTCTCAGAAGCAAATCTTTAAAATCTATCGACTATAAACACAGACCAAAAAAGTATACTTTTACAGTTGAATGAAAATAGAAATGATAACCATGGTGTTTTAAATAAAAGTTGTGTGTGTGTGTGGATCAAGCCATAAAGAATCTCAGTGGTTTTACAATGTGTGAAAATTAATGTGACTAGTCTAACCACAGTTAATGACCTAAAAATCATTTGAAATTTTTGTTGCACTTGGTGAAATTCTTGTTATGTAAGTTTTCATCACACTTGATCTTTGTGTTGTGTAAGTTAACAGCATTAACTGGTCACAAAATTTTGCAAACTTCATTCATTATGCATGATATTTAACAGGATGCCAAAGCAGCTTTTTTTTTCATTGTTAATTGAAGACTGTTTTCTCTGTTATTGACACTGCAATGTGTTCTGTAGAGAAAATTTTATCACTTTTCCTGATTTTTCTACACAGGCTCTCTCATTCCAATACTCATAATATTCTGAAAACTAGTATTTTGAACTAATTTGGATTAGTCACCATTATGTAATATTTTAAAAATATTTTTACCAAGTGCCAGTTTGTGTTTTTCATTTATTGACTAATAGAAAATTTATGTGAACCATGTGTAATGCTTTTGTGGGAGTGTGGGTGAACAGGGGCAGGTGTGTTTTGAGAATTTATCCAAGCTTACTTTTGAAATGTATGGTGGGCAGATATATATGTCTTGTGTACTTTGACACTAAAGAGTTAAACATTTTGTTGCAGGTTTTTCGGCCCGACAAACTGAATGGATTTGAGGTGCAGTCAGAAGCAGATGCTATGTTGGAGCGACAGAGGCGTGACATCATGCCAGGATTGACCACACCCAGAACACCATATGAGAAACCGTAAGTTGATCGGTGTTGTCAGATCTTGTTTTAAGTTTTTTTTATCAGTTTACATTTTTCAACACCTACTAGGATTCAGGAAGTACTAGTACTCGTTAAGGATGTCCACATTGATTTCGTAGTTTCAAATAGGATAGCCTAATTTTTGGATAGTCCTGTGTCAAGAAAAGCTCGACAAATGGTCGTTCTACGAACATTCCTTGTTCCTCGGGTAGCAAAAAGAGGGGTTTTAGATTATTAGAAAGCAATCTTAAGTTGTTCATCCTCTGCCTCTGACACCCCTGTGCGATGTTCCTAATGCAGGAGTGGGTAAAGTTTTCTTTTTGCAGGCTGGTATAAAAATTCTAAGCTATTCGGTGAGCCGTAAAAATACCAAAAACCCACGCCAGGTGATTACACAACAAACCTAGCGATAAGGGTGTTCACTTGCTGAATTTATTTTGTAAGGTGAAGCTGTTTGAATTGCCTCACAATAAAACTTTAAAACCAGCCTTTCCTTTTGAGGCATCTGCACCCTATGCTCTCTAACGACTACATCAGACATATCAGCCTTGCTATTTGTACTTTGTGTTAAAATGTTTTGGACTGCCAATTTCTAATGCCGTTGTATTTGATAAATTACATTTCAATCAAATTTTCCTGGGATGAATTTAAAAAAAACGAAAACAAGTGCACTTCACATTTTGGCAGATGGGCCATTTCAAAGACGTCCATGAGACATACTTTGTCCACCCCTGTCCTAATAGATTCGAGAGATTTGTGGACTGCTACACTACAGTAATGGGAGAGGGGGTAGAATCTGAAAGATAGAACTTTCTAAGCTAATAAGCTTTAACTTGAATCCTGAGAGCATTTATCATCTTTAATTCTTTATCAGTTTTGTATTTCTTGGTCTATGTGGGTTACAGGGAGATTATGTGTCTTTCAGATATAACCCATGTATCTTCCTTCTTTGGTTACACAGGAGTGGGGGAGATTGCCTTAGTTGCTGGCTCAGTGTAAAACACCAAACCCCACCTCCCCTCATCTCCACTGAATTTTCTAGAAACTTGTGCTCCACTAATTCTGTTGCACATCTGGTCACCTCAGTATTTACCAGCAGCCCTGATTAAATAAACTTGCCAGCCAGTCAAATCCAAAGCTTCCTGGAGGCTGCCACAATGCACATGTAAGTGTATATGTGAGGGTTCTCCCTTCCATCTCTGCCTGACCTAGAAACCATATGATCCCAAAATAGCTGAGTAATATAAAAAGTCAGGCAACCTAAATGCGTGCAGTAGGCCAAGTGGATGGAGGTAGGGTTAAGGTTGGGTGAATGAGGTGTTTTATTAGCAGTACTTGGTGGAGGGATAAGACAAAACTAAATAGGTCATGACATCTTGTGACTATAACTATACAGTTTAATTACTCTCTCTCTCTTTTTCTCTCTCTCAAATGTATCTATGCATGAAAGTACCCAATCTACCTTTCTAACCAGGTTTTTTTTTTTTTAAATTTTATTCTTTATTGCTTCGGCATAGCTCCAGCAAGGACCACTGCCAGGGTGTTACAAAGGAGATATTTTTTCTAGGTTTTTTTTTTTCATCTTAACTTTACAAGTATGTAGGTGTATTGAGTTGTGGTAGGTCTTGTATTGTTTCGTGTGCGAATGGTGTCTTGTCTCTGACGTCTTGTGTGTGTCATTTGTTCCATGTCACTTGAAGCAGAAAAAAACGTCATATATAAGAGAAAAGCGGTTGCTTTAAAAATGGCCAAGGGAGCGGGAAAACATGATGGTCTTCTCCACCATCTTTTTTGCAACTCTCTCAGTGACATTCCTCTGAACTTGTGCCTCTTCGATTTGATTCATCTACAAATTTCTTCATCCTTATCGTCATCTGAAGGGGTCTTGTCAAGCATTGTGTGTGTGTGTGTAGTATGTCTTGCATATGCAAGATAAGTGTACGTTTGCCCTATCACATCAATGACTGGTAAACTACATGATATACACTCATTGTGGTTTTAAATAGAACAGCTTTTAGTTTAAAGTGCTTGTGGTTTTTTGAATGCTCCAACATCTAAAACAGTTTAACAAATAGTAAAATGAAATTCCTGACAATGTTCCCCATGCCTGAAGCAGATAGAAGGTATGGTTTTAGACTGTCAGAAAGCAACATGCAGTTTCTTCATCCCTTGCCTTTGATTCACTTTAGGGTGATATCATTGTGAGGTCAAGGGATTTGCGGACTGCCACATTTAAGTCACATTGACATGCACAGTTCTATTGACATGCAGAGTTTGTGAAGTGTTAGGATGCCACTATAATTTAAATTCACTTCCTGCACAAAAAAGAAAACTTAAGCCATGACACATGTAGTGTACATTCCTGTAGGCAGAAATCTTGATGTCTAGCAGTTGTGTGTTGTTTTTTTTTTTGGTTTTTTTTTTAAGTGATCCTGGATAACTGAATGCACGGAAGGCCAGATAATAGAAGTTCCACTGTGTGTGTATGTATGTGTGTATATATATATTTTGTTCAAAGGTTAAATGTTACGGATTGCATTCAGTCATATGAAATGTCGTTACAAATAGTAAAAAAAAATTCCTGACAATGTTCCCCACACCTCAGGCAGATATGAGGTGTGGTTTTAGACTGTCAGAAAGCAAAGTGAAGTTTCTTCATCTCTTGTCTTTGATTCACTTTAGGGTGATATCCTTGTGAAGTCAAGGGATTTGCGGACTGCAACACATAAGTCACATTGTGAAACACACATATGTGCACACAGTAATGGCAAAAGTTTCAGTTGATGAAACAAAAAAAAAAACTTATAATCTTGTATATCAATCGGCTGAGAACCACATTTGGCATCCATTATGCAAGGTCATTTTTTTCTTTGTCTTTGGATGTAAATCAAGTTAAAAAGCGCGCAATTGATCCTTTCTAAAGTTACTGTAAATTTCGGTCTATTAAGTGCACTTATTTATAAGCTGCGTCCACTAAATTTTTTTTTTAATCTTTAATTTTTTTCACAAGTAAGCCGAAAATATATTCAACTTGAGACTGCATTTTAGGCATTTCATCTTGTTTTCGGCATGATGAAGGTGTGTGCTTCAGCAACTGATCTGAATGCTTCAGTTGTGTGTGGCATTGATTTTAAAATGTGAACAGTTGACACTGTAATAACATTAACAGTTAACACTTGACTATGGAGCCCATCGAAAAATTAATCAGTCTGAAAAATCTGCTGGGGCTTTGGGTGTCATGACTTGAAGTAAAAAATTTACAGTAATCCAAGGTATATTTACAAACCCATAAAACTCAGAAATTTTTAGAATTATTTTTATTGACTTTCTTGTTCATGCTATTTTTGATGTATATATATATTTTTGGAAGGTTCATTGTCACATGTTGCATATAGTCTTTGGGAACACCCTGACAAACAATAAAATGAAATTCCTGACAATGTTCCCCATGCCTGAGGCAGATAAAAGGTGTGGTTTTAGACTGTCAGAAAGCAATGTGCAGTTTCTTCATCCTTTGCCTCTGACACACTTTTCGGTGATGTCCTTTATGAAGTTGAAGGATTTGTGGGCTGCTACACTTAGCATTTTTTTTAATATGCATTTTGCATTACATGCTTCAACTAAACATATTTTTTACTATTGTTTATTAACTATAGGTGGACCAGTTTGATTTTGTATTTTGTGTCTATCTTTTTTTTTTGTTGTTGTTTGTTTGTTTAAAAGAGATGTTCCTGAAAATGAACGTGTCCGTGATCAAACCCGCATTGATGATGTCGACGAAGACAATAACTATGCTGTATTTGTCTCCTACATTGAGATTTACAACAATTACATCTATGATCTATTGGAGGAGTTACCATATGACCCCATCACAGGCTATAAGTATGTTTATATCCTACTACTTTTATATATTCCAAAAGTATTTACTTACCTGCATAGGCATGAATGTGTACATACATATCTGCATGCAATTGCACTTATAGAATGTTGGGAAGGCTGTATTTTGTGCTGTCTCGTTTTACAGCTTTAGAAACCACTTAACTCTGTAAAATTGTTAATGCACCAAAAAGACTATTTTTAACTTAAAAATAAATCATTTGTCTTTTTCAAGCCATTTTATCAATAAAAATGTATACACTTCCATTAACTGTCATCTTAATCACGGGTTAAGAGATAGAACTCATTTTGAAATGTTTTTAGATAATGTAAAGCTGTAATAGGCCCATTGTGCTAGTGTAAAACATTGCATACAGTTTACATCTGCAGTTTATTGCACTGAGGCTGCAGATTGTGTGTGCAGTGTTGCTAATGTGTTGCACGGAATTCTTATAAGAAGCATATCAGACTGTTATGGCTTTATGAATTATAGGTAAAACAGAAACCCATCTTGTTAATTACAGACCTCCACAGTCTAAAATTCTGCGCACGGACAATTCAGACAACATGTATGTACACAACTGTGTTGAGATTGAGGTGAAAACTACAGAAGAAGCTTTTGAAGTTTTCTACAAAGGTAAAAACACTTTTTTTTTCTTTAGAATTGTGTGAGTACTCTTTGTTTGCAGCATTTCATGACTTTTTTGTTATGTGAAATTTTTGTTTCAATGGCAGCTAAGCACATGGCAGTTTTGCATGTATAACAGTCCTAAACAGGTTTCTTTCATTCTGAAGTCCCAAAAGTCTTTTCCTTATCTTAAAAACAATATTCTTGAAACTATAGGCCAAAAAAGACGGAAGGTAGCTCACACATCACTGAATGCAGAATCAAGTCGTAGCCACAGTGTCTTCAACATTCGTTTGGTTCAGGCGCCTTTGGACACACGAGGAGAAGAAGTTGTGCAGGTCAGTCTTCCCCATCCTGGAAAAATTAATTATTTTTATAGATTAAATTTTGTTTTGGTAATATAGAAGACTATAAGTGCTAAAAGACTAAATCTCCATGTGAACTGATGCTGTTTGTTGTTTTGTTTTGTTTTTTTATGTTAGATAATAAAACATCTTTTTTTTCATTCATTATGGTCTCTATACAAAAATTTTCTTTAACTCCAACAGGATCCAGAGAAGATTTATATCAGCCAACTTTCTCTTGTGGACTTGGCAGGCAGTGAGCGAACTAACAGAACACGAAATGCTGGAGACCGCTTGAGGGAAGCAGGCAACATTAATCAGTCCCTTATGACTCTCCGCTCCTGTCTGGAACTGTTGAGAGAAAATCAGAAAAGTGGCGCCAACAAGGTAGTGAGATGTTCCTACATCATCGTCATTGAGCATGTTACCATCTTTCTCTGTAGGCACTGAGATGGAAATAAAAGTGGACACAGAGTGGTCTGGCTGTGGCTTTAATTGTAAATGAGATTTCTTTACTGTTGTGTTTGTGTTTTCATTTCTGACCCTGAACTTTCTGTCCTGGGCTTTAGGATTTTTTTGCAGACACTTTTATTTAATAATAATAAGTGTTCACTTGTATAGCGCCTTATTCTAACCTGTATATATCAAGGCGCTTCACAAATGACAGAAGGTGATGTGACATCAAAATAAGGTGACAAAAAGTCGTGTTCAGCAGACCGTGTCCTCTACACCACAGGGTGTACTTTTCTGTACATTTGTACATTTGTACTTTTCTTGAACATTTTTCATTTTTAACTAAATTTGCTGATATCTGCATGCTGCAGATGGTGCCATATCGTGACTCTCGTCTTACTCATCTCTTCAAGAACTACTTTGATGGTGACGGAAAAGTTCGCATGATTGTCTGTGTCAATCCAAGAGCAGATGAGTATGAGGAGACTATTGTAAGTGTTCTTTTGTTCCAGTCAGTTTCACTCAGTCTGAAAGCTTGTATGTTGAAAATAAGTAGAATGGGTGATCTGGACCATGTCTGCACTAGAACATGCCATTAGCAAGTACCAGCAAGTAATGTATAGCTTTAACAAGGAATGACTATGAGCACCTTCAGAGGTTTTAAAAAAATAAAATCTGCTATGCTAAGAAAAGTCACCGATTATTAAACTACATTTTATTGCATGCATTATGAGAAGCACATTTTGTGGGAAGATTCCCAAACTAAGCCAGCAACTGATCATCATTCTCAACCAGTCGTGTGCTTTATTCTGTGAATTTTCCACTAAGATATAGTCTCTCATTCTGTCCCAGCTGATCCAAACAAACATTTCCTGGTTTTCATGGGCATTCATGATCGCTAGATTTTACAATTATGAGACATTACAACAAGCAGTTGTGGGGGTCCTTAGCTGCAGTTGTCCTGTTTCACAGCAAACAGAATTTTCATGTATCATGTATTTAAAGAGTGAATTTATCAAAATCAAGACATGTTCTCAGCATTTTGTTGCTAGCTCAAAGAAGTTTGTTTCTATATTGTAGATGGAGACTGCAGGAATCTTGTTTAAAACCATAAGTTTTCTTTTTCTCTGCTTGATATCAGATGTGTGTTATGAAAAAATGTTGCAGCACGTCATGAAGTTTGCAGAGATGTCACAGGAGGTTTTAGTGACACGATCACAGCAAGTTAATTTTAACACTGGGTTTACACCTGGTCGGCGACGCATGCACCAACAGTATGCAGAGAAAATGGAAAGACAGCCAGGTATAAGCTGAAAAAATACCTAACAGCTTTCATTTATCCATTATTTCATCATCACACTTCTTCATCATCCATCATCAATCATCAGGATTTAAATAGTTGTATTTTTTCTGTCCTCTGACTTCAGTACTAATAATACTTTTGAAAAAAATTAATGTTTTGCATGATCATAAAGGGCTCTTCAACACTTAAAACTGTCTTGTGACGTCAGTTTGGTAGTTTTTTATTGTATGTATTATAAGCTGACAGTCTACAATGGTATTAACCATTGTAAGTATTTTTACTAATAGCAATTGACATTTGCATGTGCAAATACTGTTTCAGGTGTGTATTTTATGTCTTAGAAATGTTAGTGCAAAAGAATCATGATTGAGTCACATGGTTAAGGTCAGTTTCTTTGCTGTGCAGAAATACCACTTACACCGTTGTTGCCACCCCTGTCTTGTAGTCTGGGACCCCCATTTCCACTTCTTGAAGTAAGCTTATTTCAGAGATATAAGAGTTGTACCTGGTTTTGGTTCTTAGCAGTAATACCAGCAAGCATTTGTGTCAACACATATTCTGTATGGAGTTTTATGGGTTGTTTGAAGGTTTTACATTTTTGTAAATGAGGACAAAATATCCATCAACAGCAGAAGCCTGCAATGCTAAGTGTATTTAAATGGTCTTGCAGCTGGTTCAGCCCACAGATGACAAAACTCTGGCCAACCTTTCCATGTGTCTTGATGAACGTATGAAACGACGACAGGTGCTTCTTCAGGACTTTCAGCAAAGGGGTAATGCAGCTTTTATATTACTTGTACCATGTCCAAGTCTTTTGGTTTGTCAGAATCAGCATGAATTTCTCGGACAGGTTTAGAGACTGTACTCTTGTGAGACTCAGACTAACCAAAGATGTATTTACAATATTTTTGGGGTCCGAAGTCATTGGAAAAGAAATTCCATCCCCTTTGTTTTCTTTTTTATATACTGTATATATTTATTCACATGCTGTGATCTTGATACATTTAGGGTCTTCTTGTCTGGATATTCAGTTTATGTAATTAACAGAAATTGTAGCAAAGTGCTATGCTGCCTTTTGTTAGAAATAGATGTACAATCTTACATTTTTGCTTATATAATAGGGAGTATTTTGATCCTCTTGTGTCTGCTTAAAGCTAAAATAAGTTTCAGAACATTTATGGTTGTAAGAGTCAAAACGTCTTAAAATCTTATTTCAGCTGAGCGGTTCAGATCCCATTTGGTTGAGTTTGAAAGAAACTATGAGCGAATGGGAGGTAAAACAACAGAACTTGAGGCTGCTCTTGCTCAGGAGAAGGCTGCTCGACTGCGCATTGAGTCTAGGATGCGGGCAGCAGAGCGCAAAGCAGAAGAATCCATACGCAGAGTGAAAGACCTTGAAAAAGAGAATCAAGCACTGACTCTGAAGGTTTGTCTATCTATGAGACTAGCATGTGACATGTATGTTGTACTGTACTAGATTACATAACTGAAAAATAAATGTGGGGTTAATAAATGTTTGCTGCTGGCGAACCAGAAAAACTTAAGACACACCACAATTCCAGGCAGGCTGCAGATTGGGAAGTCACCTCATACTAAGCTATATAGCAGCAGTTACAGGGTAGGCTGAACAAATCATACTGCGGGCAATATGCTGAGCAACCAGCACACTCCAAAATAATTCCAGAGAATCAGAGTGAGCTGCATGGTCTCTTTATAAAACCTAGCCATGTGGGAACAACCTGCTAGTCTATCATTTTAATCATTTCTTTAAGGACCACATTACATGAAAACGCTAGTCTAGCAGCAACAGTGCCAACATATTAAACTAGTCAAGGGTGTATGGGCGACTAACATTACACAGAAACAAGAAATCACTGATTGCAAAGAGCATTGTCAACTGGTCAAATGCTGGAAGCACATTTCTAAAATGTGGTAAGTTTGCTTCACCATAGAAGCATCAAACCAGGTTTTGACACTAGTGGTCTAACCACTTGACTATCTGCTTACAATATCATAAGTAACTCAAATAAGTACACTGTGCATTCTGTGGTTGCATTTGCATGCCAGTTTTTCTGTTTTAGGAAAATGATTTTTAATCGTGTTTTTTTTTTTTTAATTAAAAAATCTGAATGCGGTGTCCTGGTTTACTAACTGTGCAGGTTCAAGACAAGAACTGGAAAATCCAAGTGGAAAAGACAGAAAAAGAAAGATTAAAATCTGACTTCCAAACACGACTAAACATGAACAATAAACAGTGGGAGAAGAACTTGGTAAGATGGTATAAATCATGCACAAATTTCATTATGCTTATAGTTTCCTCAGGTTTTGAATGGGAAAGATTGTTTGAATTGTCAGCTGCTTGTCCATTTCATAACAGTAGAAAGTGATAGAAAAATTGATGTTCAAGAGCTTATTGTTTTTGAAAAATACACTCAATGGTGTGAAAGCTTTGCCTGTAAAGCATGACAAAACCTTGTAATAGGATTGTTATAGTGAGCTTTATGATAAAGTTGTGAAGTTGCACGGATGATCTTCATTTCGTGCACACAGCTGAGTGTGTGTTTAGTGTGTGTTGTATCATGGCTGACATTTTGTTCCTGTGTGCTTTTCAGGAAAAGATCAAGTTACAGGTTGAGGCTGAAGCAGAAGCTCAGCTGGAGGAGAAGGAGCGCAAGTTGGATATTCTGCGTGACATTGTGAACAACGATGAAACACCAAGAAAGGCCCCACGCCCTGCACCCAAACCACGTACATACACAACACCTGGAGTCTCTATCCAGTCGGCTCGGTCTGAGGTGGATATGTCAAGCATTGGAGCAGTTCGAAGCAAAGTCACTAGAAATGCCACAACTCCTGGTGTTCCAGTCAACCGTATTCCAGCTGCTAAATCGATGTACAATCTGAACCAGGTGGCAGCTACTTCTGCCTCAGCCAAGGTTAGTAGAAACATTTCTTTTTCTTGATGGGTTACACAGTCACAATTTTATTTTTTGGCTTAAATTAATTAGAATTGGGGGATGGCTTTTGAATTTATAAAAAAAAAGTTAGCTGAGCTCCTGAAATATTTTTAATCACTGATCAGGAGCTAGAAAAGTGCTCAGCAATGATTAGAAATGCCTTTGTAGGAGGTCTTTGACCTATTGAGGTTCTCTACTGGTAGTAAACTTTTCACTACAGGAGAGATCATGGTCAGAATAAAATCTGCAAAATTTTGTAGTTTGTGAAAACAGGCAGAGAGGGGGCTTGGATCATTGACTAAGGCAGGCTATTTCATAGAATGACACAAATCCAAAGATGTGTGCGCACCTCTAGATGTCTATTTTGAGTTTGATCTGGTGACCCTAATGTTCAGTTTGGAAATGTAAAGCAGTCAGTCAATGCAGTATACATTAAGGGTCATTTTGTGTACCTTAAAATAAGATCACCCCTCAGCCTGCAAAACATGAGGCTTGGAAGCCTTAGTTCCTACAGTCAGTCCGCATCACTAAAGTAGGCAAACTTTGTACAAAGCTTGTAGCTTTATGCTGCACGTTCTTAAGGATGTTCTTGAACACTGGTGGCGATGTGGCATTTTTGTACTTAATGTGAAACAGCGGAAGTAGTGTCGGTGTAGTACCAGGAGCACTTGACGACAACAATCAAATGGTCAGTTTTGTTCAGTTTTTACACAATGCTTGATTTGTGTAAACCTCAAAGTCCTTTTTACACATACTTTCTTCAGTAGTGATCTCACACTGACCGTCTCTCATGTTGTAAGTGAACTGGTTATATTTGTTAACATAATAATAATAATAATAATAAATGTAAAATTTGTAAAGCGCATGCTCACACTCCTAAGGAGTATGCTCTTAGTGCTTAAGAACAAGAATGAAACATGGACAGCATAAGAGGGACAGGAACACAAACAAATAACATATATGAGCTATAAAAGAATAAACAACCGTACAAAACAATAAAATCAAATGCAGAAAACACAAAAATGATCTAAATAACAATAACAAGAACAAGAGCTAAGAGTAACATTTCAAAAGGAAGAGTGTGAAAAATACTAGCATTATGGGAAAGGGTGTTAGGAGTAATGTTAATGGAAGAGGTGCGTTTTCAGAGCATGTTTAAAGGATTCAATAGTGGGTAGATGCCGGATAATGGAAAGGGAGAGAGTTCCATTGTTTCGCTGCGCAATAACTAAAAATCCTGTGGCCATATGTTGCTTTGGTGACAGGAAGAGTAAGGAGATGATCATCAGACGAGGATTTTGTTTAGCTGGGATGTAAGGGAAGAGCAGTTCAGAGAAATAATCAGGGTAGGTGCCAGCAAATAATTTAAAATACATCACGGATAGTTTGTACTGGATAGGAGAACGGATGGGAAGCCAGTGTAGCAAACGAAGGAGAGTTGTGGCGTTGTCCCGTAGCTCTAAACACCAGACGTGCACAATTCGTATCCCTGTGGTCATTGTATATGCTTAAAACTTGTATTCTAATATCTGATTCACACTTGTTTCTATGTGATAAAACCCATGATTTGTTTTGATATGAAGTATTTACATGTTGCTTTTAGACTTATCATAAATAACAAATTATTAAAAAAATTGAAATTCTGCAGAAAGCACCTGTGCCGTATAATACTCGTTACCATCGCCGATCAAAGTCTTCATCTAGTGCTGCTGATATCTGGCTGGACCATAAACCTGCTGGCAGTGTTGACACGAGTAAGTAATAAATTTTTCTGAAACTTGTTTTTGCAACATTTCTGAACATGTTGCACTAAAGACATTGACATTTAACCTTAAAAAATTGATGAATGCAGCTTGTGTAGCATTATGATCATGTATATATCTTAAGCTATTTAAAACCATAAAATTTTGATCTGCTAAATGAATGTTTTGCCACAACAGACACGGTCCTGCAGCCTAAACTTGGCAAGAAAAGGTCAGTGTCTAAGCTGGAGATCAGGGACACCAGAGATGTCTCTAAGTATTGCCTGACACACCAGGAGCAGGATTCCAATGATGAGCTAGTCACGAAGATTATTAAGGTCAGTATTGTCTTTAATATTTTGTATTTTATAAAAATGTGTGTGTGTGTATATATATATAAGAGATATTAACTATATCGCAAAAAAAACCCAACTATATCGCATTATATCTTATATTAGATATCGGTTTGTTTTGAGTGTTTTGTAATCACAGTAATATAAAGATCTCTCTTCATAGTCTGTTCAAGTGGGCAGGCTGAGAACAGGAAGAGATGTCCACGATTTCTGAATTGCATTTATTTATTCTTGCCTCTTCATTTGATAACTGTAGTTGAATATTGTTCATATGAGTGAGCTCTTGTCACTAGGGAGATGTGATTCCTACTGCTGCTGGTGGGACAGCTGTGGTGTTTAAGGATGTTGAAATTCTGAAGCAGACGTCACCTGGGTCTCGCAAGAGACGCAGCTCTGGGCCCCCATCTGTTCCTGCCCCAGAAGAGTGGACTGATGTAGAGACACGGTGCAGCATAGCCATTGAAGGACATAGCAAGTGAGCTGGCACGGTGCATCACTTAAATTGTGTGCACATACTTTTTCCAATTAATGAAGCTAAATTAGATTGGGTTATGTTATTTTTCAGACCATATTTTGAAATATTTGTTTTTTCATGTGTAAGAACATTTACGTGTCACAGCTGACTAAATAATGCGCCGTCTTTCTCTACCTTATTCTCTACATGTTATTTCTAAGGAGTGTGAATAGACATAAAGCTTTGCTTAAGTCTGTTAGCACGATGAGCCACGATAGTGGTTTTGCCAGGAAGCACAGGGAAGGCAATTTTCATTGCTTTTATTGCAAAGTTCAGGTTTTCTCCTTTCCAAAAATGTATAGGTTTCTTGGTCTAATGTTTTACATCAGAGCAGCAATAATAAAAACAAACTTCGCCCACTGTCCTCTTCACAGTCTTTAGTTATAAGCCAGTCACTGTAATGTTATATTTTATGTCGTGCTAAGAGAGTTAAATGTTAGCAGACTGCAGATTTAACTCTTCTACCTTTACAAAAAAAAAATCATTTAGGGAATAAATTTGTCATTATTATTACAGCTACCACTTGTAAAAGGATATTTATACAAGTTTTAAATGGTTAAAAAATTATGATGTGCACTTTGTACTGCTTACGTAGCATAAAAATGGGACTGACTCGGCAAATACAAACAGAACTATTGGAAATGGCTGGATGATAGTTTGGATATCATGAAGCTTATATTTTTATATTTCAACATGCAAACCAACCGCACTGGATAGTATAAGCACATTTCACAAGAATAAACAAAATAATTGATGGAGGTTATGATGTCAAACACAACACACTCAAGGTTTTTTTTTTTCTTCACTAATGTCAGGTTAAGAGAATACACGTTGGCAAGACCTTGAAGTCTTCAGACACCAATTTTATACGCTCTAATGTGTGAACCACTTGCATAATATTCCTGTTTTCTGTTTGCAGGCGGAACAAGAGGTCTGATGTTTAAGAGACTAAAATATGGAAGTTTGGAACTACATCTTGGCGGATTCTGTCAGCACTCATGTACTTACAGCTGGCCTTTGATGTTTCAACACCTGATGAAATTTTCCATTTTGCCTTTTGCAAATTTTCAGCATTTGGTCCTGGATCAAACAACAGCATTGCCTTAAAGAACAGTTAATTATAGAGGTCTGAATTGACTAAAATCACAATTTCACTGAGTTCTTGTTCAGTGGAAGGAATAAGTGTTAGCAGACTGCTTGATTCTATATTCTCTCTGCAGAATACTTCGGGGCCAAGCTTGGGGTGTGGCAGTATTCTTTATAACAAGGAAGGTCACATAATAGACGCCTTATTGTTCACTTCCATTTCTCTTAATGGTGATATTTTGTAATTCTTGGGTGGTTAAGTTATTAATTTTTTTACAATTCACATCAGTTAAATTTTCTCAAGGTGTAGAACAAATGTACAGTCTTGCATACTGTTACTTCCATTGGCAACGTCATCAACCATGTGTTTAACTGTTGAAATTGTGTTTAGCCTCAATTGTCCTTTATCTGTTTTCATTTACATTTTTGGTGCAATTCTCTATCCATTCTGTCTTTATTCTTGCTTTACTGCTAACATTTGGCAGTCTCCACAACACTTTCTTCAAAAGTCTAGTTAGTCTTTCCTTTCACAGACTTTATTCGTCTTGCTTCCCTGTAAAATATGTTAATACTTGTTTCACTATCGGCCATACCATGGCAACGTCAAAATAAAATGTACCATTAGTTTGCTTCACAAGAACCCATTTGTATAAATGCGCTTAGGGCTTGTGTAAATAATAGATATTCTTGGGTTTCATTTGAGATCAGCATTTTTTTATTTTTTTTTATTTTATTTTTTAACCCCTCATTGTAGTCCTGTTACCGTTGCACTCATTTTTTGGGAGATTGCATGGGGAAGATTTGAAGAACTTCTAGTATTGCACTCAGGTTGGAAAATTTTCCTTGCAGCATTTGTAGTCATAATGTCTGAATGCAAAGTGTAAAAGACTTCTGCTTTGAGAGAGACTGTACTTTGTGCTGAACAAAATTACTTTGCCTGTACAGTTTCACAGTAAAGTATAACTGAACAATTTGCGTGATATTTCATTGTTTAAAAATTGCTGTTTTATATAGAAAATATTTTGGTTCTTCATTGTTAGCTGCTGTGAACAAAAATGGGTCTTGCTATTATTGCTCTGAATAACAGTTGGCTGTTGCCTCGAGATTAAACAAATTTGTGAATTTCTATTATGCAAACATTCCTACATAGTGAGGGTGTAGTTACTGTCATGTAATGACTAGATCGAACAATTGTTTTCAGCTTTTTTTCTAAAGCTTTTTCCTACTTTTGATATATACATTTGCTGAACTTGTGTGAAAGATAGTTTTTGTACAAAGGAGAAATAAGCTTTTGTGAGAACAGTATGGCTGCAGTTTATGTGTCATTCAAATTTTGATTTATGCTGGAACAAACTGCACATTGCTGGAAATTGATTTGCAGTTTGTGGTATGGCAACCAATGAAGATGGATGTTCTCCGTAGTATTTGTTTGTTAACATCACTTATTTCATTTTAGTTTTGCTGTTGTTCCTAAGGCTAAAAAACTTTAATCAAAATTTTTATTCTCAACCACCGAATTAAAGAGTTAATAGTAACAGTGCGCCAGTTTTTTTCATTCAAAAACTTGTTATCCATTTTATATATAGTCATGACATTAATAGAAATACAATAAAAAACATATCTTGGCTTGTACTTTTCTTTATTACTTGTCTTCTGCAAAGGAATAGATGAAATGAAGATGCAAGAAAGAGAGCTCAAGATCACGACCTGACCCCGTGAGTCTCTTTGTGCTGTGGCTGGAGTATTGGTTGTGGAAATGGAAGTAATCATTTTAGAAAGATGTTTGACAAGCGCAATAGATAACTGTTCCATTCTTGCTTCATCCACATCATTGCATCCTTATCTTTGTCCGTACACTTGGGTCCTGCAGGCGATCTAGAACATAGTCCTGAGACGGACAAGGGCTGGAACACAAGGGGTTGCCAGAGGCAAAGAATTCTTTGCAAGGAAGGCCAGATGTGTCATCAGCCACAGAGAACCATTATCTCGGACCTGCACATGAATAAAAAAAAACCTGGGTTTTATGACTGCCTGAAACTAATACCCTCGCTGTGGTGGCTAGGACCTAAAAACCTGCCTTTTCTGTGACCTTGCTCATGGGATCAATGAGAAGCAGCTCGGCCGTCGAGTCCCGGAGCTTGTGCAGACTCTTAGGCAGAAGAATCATCAGATGGAAAATGGAATTGATGGCGTCGATTGCCCAAGCTTGTGGATCTCACACTGAAGAGACAAAGGTTGGCAACTTTGCATTCCAGCCGGTGGCAAACAGGTCGACATGTGGCCGGTAAAAAGTCAGACAAATCGGCCTCTTTCCCTGCCTGAATATTGGTGCATGGTTGGTGACTCAGTCTGTTGGTCATTTGTGTAAAGCGCTTTGAGCAAGTCATTGGAAAAGCACTATATAAATCCTAATTATTATTAACAATAAAAGAAGGCAAAATGATTTGAATTGTTTTAAAAAGAAAATGACAGAAGCATAAAAGTATATGGCAATATATATACACGTCCAATGGATTTTGTATCCTTACAAATTTTATTATTTGAAACCCAAGTTATGAGTATCAACAGTGTGCTTGATATAATACCTTTTTAAAGAAGTTCACCAAAAAATTTAGCTCTACTTCAACAGAAATTGTTGCATATCCACATGCTGAAAGCAATGAGCAATCATTCTGAGATTGAAGTAGTCTTTCAATAAAGCTGATTGTACAATTTACGTTCATGGATTCTATTCAATTTTACCATGTGACCCACCTTGAGAAATATTTTATATTGCCTTGAATTAAAATAATGTAAGCTTGTCATATCTGAATAACTAAAATGGTGAAGAAATAATTCTTTCCAAATAGCTGCAGAAAAGGGTGTAACTATAACTTATAGTTATAGCGGTATAGAAATGCTTTTATTTTTATTATTATGTGATTAATGACTATAAAATATATTGCTAACAGGCGTTAAAGACAAACCATACATGTGTTTCAACTTACATGCAAAATCAAATTGGTCTCAGGAGCACGAGTAAGTTTGTATCCTGGAGACCACCTGAAAATGTGGTGCCTTATACTTAAGTTTGTTTTCGTTTGCTTTTTAAGCAAATGCTGATATATATTTGTTTTGGCAGATATTTCTAGAATTAAAGCTTTTATGAAAATTTACACTACAATGCTCTTCTTGTATGAGGTGTAGTGGTTTAAACATTAGGTGCAGTGGTGCTAGTTCTGTACTGCAGCTGACAATATTTCCTGACTTTCATTTCAAAATCAGTGAACAGAAATCAAATTTGTATTATATATAATGGAATTTATTAAAAATCTCCATAGTGCCATCTGCATTGTCATAAAGCTTTCAGTTGGTCAAGCAGTCTGAGCACACAAAAACACATCTCTGCTCACATCCCCAGTACATGAACTGCATGCGGGATAACAATAGGAAGAAAAAGTATGACAAAGCTGAGAGGCAGTTAGTAATGGTGACCTCAGGGATGCATGGCAAGTATAAAGACAGTCCTTAGGTATACATTTGGCACTCGGCACAATTTAAAAAAAACCAACCAACCTGTGAAACGTATGGGTATTGAAGATTGTGATTTTTTTCCAACATGTTTATTGTGGTTTATGCTCACTTTGGGCAGCATTATGTTTTCCAAAATGTTACCATACTAAAACAGTTTCTTGGTCCTGAACATGAATTAAAGATGTCTCAGTCTTCTGTCCGGGCCTGTTCTTAGCCCGCGGGGCCTGTCAAAAGCGTGGGGCCCTAGGCAGATGCCTCGTCTGCCTGCCTCTAAGCACAGCCCTGCTTCTGTCATAGACCTGCTGAGGTGTGTACATGTTAACAAGACCCCGTCCTAACAGGATCTGAGTGCACTCCACATTACCATGCAAACAGCTTAGCATGGAGTCATACAACATCCCCTCCTGCTGTCTGCTGATTCAGGTCCTATCTCCAATACTTGGAACCTTTCACACCTTGTGTCTATCCTGGAAAAAATATGCCCAATCAGCCCAATGGGTTAGATCCATTGAATTTATGTCACATCGTGTCATCTGTCAGACATTTTTGTCATTTGTACTGACTTTCTCAAGGCTGTGACTTGTGGCCACTGGTGTTCGTTCTATTTACTAACAGTTGTAGAAGCACAATGGAAAGAACCTTATAAGGAACTTATTCTGATGAGACACCACCTTGCTGTCACTCCCGCTCAATCATGATGGTGGTGCTCTTCTTTACTCTGTACATTGTTGTGATGAGCTTCTCGTCTTAAAGACAATGACTTGATGATGCATAAGCTTGATGTACCGGACAATACTACTAGTTGGTGATATTTTCAACCCTTATAAATATCTAGTCACTATCTTGGACACTCAGCTTATATGTGACACCAGCACTGAGGTGACCATCTGTCCCCAGAAAACCCTTTTTCGGACAACTTTCCCCACTCAGAAACATGTTTCCGTTTTGTCCCTGGTCTCTTCTACTCTAACCCCTTCCCCTCCATGTCCCCGGATTGGCCCAAAAAAATCTGGTCACCTGACCAGCATAGACACAATGGTACGGCCAACCATGCCTGCACCTCCTATAAACATTCCAGTCTTTCTCTGCCTGTCATTCTCACTTGGCTGTATCATTCCTTTCTTGAGGATCTCATCATTTTACTTTCATACCCTGGCTTTATAAGCTCTAAGAAACCGGAACAGCCTAGTCTCCCTTGTTCCAAGATCATGGAAACCAACCAAGCAGAGAGCTTTTTATATATCAGCAAATCTTTAAAAGGGCATCTCACATCCTCATATGCTGGCATGTGGGTTTGCATTCTTGCAGTCTGGCTGCAGATACATGATGTCAGAATGTAAAACTAATCATCATTGCAATTCATTTATTCCTTGTGCGAAACACTTGATCAGCTCCACTGGCTGTGGTGATCAACTGCTCTTAGTATTTTATTTTTAACTTTCCTCCTATGTATTCAAGGGTATACTGCTCGTAAGAAAACTATTGTAAATGCCCTAGAAGATGAATAAAGTTTATGAAAATTTGTGCCGATGTTTTGGGTCCTGTTTAGTTAAAATAACGATACTTCAAATTTTTCTAACAAGATTTTTTTTTAAAAGTAAAAGCCTTTTTTTCTTTCAAGACAAAGATCTCAACAATTATTCTTTGTTCTTTTGCAAATATTTGACTACATTTGAGGTGGACCCAGATTCAATTCTCCCTTTAATACCCAAACCCATTTCCACAATGTTTCAGTCCAGCTTTGAGTTGCTCTAATGGTAATCTATCAGTATCTGATTCACCGAAGTCTTGTGTAAGTGGATCTCCTTTACCCAGGACGTTATTTTTTCCATCTCTGATATAAAGTACTAGCAGACGCACAGGGAAAGCAGGAAAAAGATGCAAATTGTCCAAGAGCCTTGTGCAGTGCTATGTTCAAGCGAGGTCAAAAGAAGTTTTGGATTTGCATTGGTTTCTTAAATAAATAGACTGTTCTTACTGGAAGGCAGCAATTTCCTTCATCCTACCCTGTTCCAAACCATCTGTTCAATGCATCATGAAGTTGACAAACATCTCCACAGATCCCCTTGTAGTTATAAGAAGCCTCTCCAGTTTTCAGACCATCTTGTTATAAGAAATCTCTCAAGTTTGCAGATCACCCTGTGGTTATTAGAAACCTCTCACATTCCTAGATCACCCTGTGGTTATGGTATAAGAACTTGTCGACTGTTTGGGCGCCTCCAGTTTTTTCGGTTAGGCTCATTAGTTGCTGTGTTGTGATTGTGCCAGAGATGTGTATGAAATGTTTCCAGAACTGAAGGACTGTAGTCCCCTTTGCTCTCATAGTTGTTTCAGCACCTGCAAATGACAAAGGAAATTTCATGCCTTCTGGGAGCCGATCCAGGCACTACACTCTGTTTGCAAATCTCTATGAGCATAGAAAGAAGGAATTATTAATGTATTGGACAAGTACAATAAAGGACATAAATAATCAGGGCTTAAAAAAATCATTTTTCAACTGGTTTTGTTTTTAAAAGACTGCACAAGAATTTTGGGTTATGCCTACAAAAAGTTTTGAGCCAGATCACTACTCATAAAAAGACCGAGTTTCAAATAATCCTCTATTCATGATGAACCTCATGGTACAAACTTCAAGCTTTTCATTAAATCAAGGCAAGTCTGCTTATTTAACATAACATAATTGTCTTTCAATGGTTTCTTTTTAAGTCAATATGTCAGGAAGAAACAAATGAACATTTAACCTCATCACATCTGGATTTTTAAAGAAGCCATACTCACACTGTTTTCTGCACCTTCAATCTCTGTTCAGCAAACTCTTCGTCTGCAGCAAAATAAAATATTATTTAATTATATTTTACTGGAGCATTCATATCAGTATGTTACGTCCTGGGAAAAAACCAGCTTCTATAAGAGTAAAAGAAAGTGGAAAAACAACAAAAAATGAGGGAACATTTGACAAAAACCTCTAAAGCACTCATGCATGAATTAAAGATATGACTAGAATGAAATTAAAATACTATTGGTGTTGTGGAAGTTTTGACAGTGTCAAGGAGAATGGCCCAGATTGCACCATTAGCGACACGGACCTTTGAAAAATAAGTAGTGTTATGAGCTATATCCTAGAATAAGTGCTGAAGTCACGATCAGACTGGATCATCCACTCTGCTGCAGACTGATTGAGGTTATCTGTAAAGTAGATCATATACCTAGAAGAACAAATAACAAAACAAACCGATTATGATGTTTCAGTTGATTTTTGTTGATTTTTAGCAGTAGAGTACTGACCATTTCATAATTCTGCATGCTCGTCTGAGTGCATTGATACTAATTTTATAAGACCCTTGGACAAGTCCTCCCAAAATAATTTAGATAAGCTGCAACATATGACAAAAATCTCACTAAAATTAAATAGGCAGGGTAGTACAAGTACATAAACCATAATATTGACTACATTCAATGTGTCTGTATTTGACAGGAAGATATGGCACATACCCATTTTAAAAGGATCAGCATGGAAGAAGAGGAGACATAATGCCCGTGCAAGCAGCAAACTATTCATCAATAAAGCACAGTTCATATAAAGTACTTATCTGCCCATTAGAGTGACAACTTCAGTCATGCAATCCATACTATGCACTTCATGTACTGTGGTGTGTGTGGAAGGAACGGTGGGATGTCCCATAGAACTTCCACTGCAGCGAACATTGCCGTAGAGATTGAATTTGTCAAGTTTCCTGGCAGCTCTAGAGTCTGATGAAGGACAAACGCAT